>NC_081569.1:34979361-34988532 GCF_022355385.1 Mustela nigripes | reverse complement strand
TGGTGGGATTATGGACATTGGGGAGGGTATGTGCTTTGGTGAGTGCTGTGAAGTGTGTAAACCTGGTGATTCACAGACCTGTACCCCTGGGGATAAAAATATATGTTTATTAAAAATAAAAAATTAAAAAAAAAATAAAAAAAATAAAAAGAAGAAACAATAGTTCATATATTACCAAAGTCATAATATGAATGGTTCCCCCACTGTATTTATTGGTTAGATTTGCCTATCAATAAGATATTTCTTATAGTGATTTGAAGATTAAACACCAATATGATAAGCTGTTATTGGGAAAGTGGCTAGTCCATGGCGGATGCGTGGTTATACCTGACAGAGACCACGGACAGGCAGGCTACATTCAAGAAGGAAGGAAGGCAAGCAAGTTTTTCTTATCGCACCACTTACTCCCTCACTTCAGCTGGACTTCAGATTCCAAAGGTCTCCTTACCTCTCAGACTTGTCACTCTGAGGAGACAAATCATCTTCAAGGACTATAGGTCACACACTTGGAATCAAAATGTTACTAAATTGGCAGTGGGGGATTTGAATGAACTAGACTTGGCTAAAGAACCACAGATGTAATAAAGAGATAATAGTTGAAACATATGACTCATATTAGAGTTTTGTGTAGCTGACTGCCAAATAACCTTAAGACGTTTTTCAGGGAGAGAACATTTGTTGGGTCACCTCTGGATGCTGTACTCAGACAAAGGCGAGTGTGAATCTCTGGGGCTTTCTGAGTCCTGTCCTCTGTGCAGATGTAGGTGAACAGAGTTTCTGGTTTGTTCATTTGATAATTTGTTTCCTCATACATTTAAAGCTTCAGACTTTCAAGCTTTCAGGATGCACAAATAAAGGTTTTCTTGTGGAAAGAGGTAAATAAACAGGTGCATAGGATAGGAGGGGGTACCTGTGTGTTAGGTGGGAAGATGGACATAAAGAGGGATAAAGAGTGCCCACATACCTGTGACTTCTGGACTTTCGTGAAAGAAAGGCTTGAAGGATCTAGCCCGAAGAGAAAGAATGAAGGCAAGGACATTCTAGGCAGAGGACATTTTGTTTTATCAGTTCAGAGAGATGTTTACATTATCATCAGTATTTGAAAGGCATTTGTTCCCTGAAAGCTCTCTTTTGTCTTCATTCAAAAATATGGGAGGGGCACCTGGGTGGCTCAGTGGATTAAAGCCTGTGCCTTAGGCTCAGGTCATGATCTCAGGGTCCTGGGGCATTGGGCTCTCCGCTCAGCAGGGAGCCTGCTTCCCTTCACCCTCTCTCTCTGCCTGCCTCTCTGCCTACTTTGATCTCTTTCAAATAAATAAAATCTTAAAATATATGGGAGTTGTGGCTTTAGGTGACAGCTGGCAGTGCCAGAAACTGCCTGAAGGAGAAGAGCTCCTTGAAACACTTAGTATGACTATACCCTCCAGGAAATTGGAGGAATTGGTGAATCTGAAGCATCATTAGGTTCATTAATAGTGATGGAGGACTTTTCCTGAAGTGGGAGGAGGGCTTACAGAGTGTTTCCTGTAGATCTCTTCAATCATCCGGTTTTATCTCTTTCAAAGAAGGCAGAGTTTGTTTGGTGAAGCTATGTGGAATTCCTCACCCAGCTGAAAGGCATAAATGCTGATAGAGAGCTGGCTGTCCAGTGAGAAGAAGAAGTGATTCTATCTTCTAAACAAAGTGTCTTCACTCCGCAGTCACAGAGTGCAGAAAAAGTAATCTTTGATAAAAAAGACATTTATTTTAGGAATTCATATTCTCTTCTTTGTGGAATGTCAAATTTCAGCATAACTTCCCCTCTAAGCAATAATTATATGTGAATATTACACCAGAGCCACACACTGATTGGCATGAGGGACCATTTTAAAAGTCAACAAAAAAGGACTTAATGTTTCCAATATGAAGATATGGGAATGTTTGTATTTTTCAATGAATATCTTAATTTGTTACTTGACAAGGTAATAATTAATATCTTTATTTGCTATTAATGTTTTGTTAGCCTGTCCATGCTTGTTTAGCAGTAGAAAAGGCAGCAGAACATTGACAGCGACTGTCTATGTGATACTAAATGAAAGCCATCGTCAAAGTGTTGTGTGATATTTTTCTTTGAGATGACCTTTACTGAGTGTTCTTTAGCAGTTGTAGCTCCAATTGCACACTTCACACATCATCCACATCAAGCTCCCTGCTATTGCTGGTGTGTCGCCAGTCAGAGAATCTTCTGTCAACAGTGCTCCTATTCTCACATTTCTATTTTGCCATTTTCTGTTAGAGTTTAACCCAAACATTTTTTCATGAAACAAAAAACGTGTTGAAATCTCTACTTAAACACCTCATAAAATCCTTTGTTTAAATGCTATTCAATATATTCAATATGTAATGTAGTATCTGAGAAGGGGGAAGGAAGCTAATATTTATTGAGTGCCTATTTTGTGCTGGGGCATGAAGTGTATTTTTCTAATCAAGTCTCGAAACTCATGAGGCAAGTATTACCCTGCATTTACAAAAGTGGAAGTTGAAATTCAGAGGTAAACCAGTTGTTCAAGTCCACTATGTTAATGCAGAGGAAGGATCTGAGACGAACCTGCATGTTGCCAAGTTCTTGCCCATTCTCTTAAATTCTGTCAATAGGAGGGAATCCCAAAACATTAAGGTGTCACAGACTCTCTAAAAGCAAAGAGAAGTGTTAATATGTATTGATGTTTTAAGAAACAGCTTAGTATCTAACACCTCAAAATAGTTAAAATGAAACACAAAATGACAACAAAAACCCAGCCTAACATAAATCCTCATCCCTTCTGACAAGGTATGGGATTTGAGATGTTTTGTCCAGTTTTTAAAATACCAACAAATGATAGGACTTTATCTAATTTTAGAAACAAAAAAAAAATTATTAAACCACAGCCCCACACAAAATAAAAAAAAGGGAGAGGGTTTTTGAATCAATTAGTTTTCTTCACCAGGATTTATGTATTACTAGACATTTTGACATTTCTTCTAACTCACATCATGTTTAATAAGAATCACAAATGGTGAAAATCCTCAAAGTGGTTCTGAACACATAGGAAAACTAACCATTCTTGTTTGATGCCCCCCCCTTTAAAGGAATGAGTAAACATTGTGTTAATAAGTGTTTAAAAAGCATTTACTGAGTATCTAAGATAGATATTTTTTATGGCAAGAACACACTGCAGTTAGTAAGATGAAGGATCAGAATAGAAAAGCAAAGAAAAAATCAGCAACAAAATCTTAGCACAGGAGCCCCATATATGAAAAAAGACAGGTTATTTGACTTTAAGTGATGAGCACTGGGTGTTATATGCAACTAATGAATTATTGAGCACTACATCAAAAAACTAATGATGTACTATATGTTGGCTAATTTAATTTAAACCAAAAAAAAAAAAGCAAAAGTTTCATGTAAAACAAGTTGCCTGAGAAAGGGTTAAATAAGGGAGCATTAAACTTTATATTCAGAAAGGGTGTTGAAATCTCACTAGTACTGTGGTAAAGTACCAGTGGTAAAGCATTGTGTGGTTCTCTTATTTCTGAGAGTCTTTTTCTTTTCTTCATTTTTTAAAAAGATTTTATTTATTTATTTGATAGAGATTACAAGTAGGTAGAGAGGCAAGCAGCGGGGGTGGTGGGGGTGGCAGGCTCCCCGCTGAGCAGAGATTTCCCCATGTGGGACTCTATCCCAGGACCCTGGGACCATGATGAGCCAAAGGCAGAGGCTTTCACCTACTGAGCCACCCAGGCACCCCACTTCTTCATTTTTTTTTTTTTACAGTGTTGTTGGATGAAGATGAATTTATGGGATGTGTAGATACTACATGTCTTGCTTAAGAAATATTGGAGTTCTCTATTTCTAGCTCAGGACTAGGCTAGTAGATGTTTATTAATCTGGAAATATAAGTTTTTATGGAATTTTCTGGTCAACTACTCTGTGAAAGCTTTAGCCTTTGCAAAACCCACTACTATCAAGGAAAAATGTGTCCTTGGTTTAATTAAGAACTCTTACCTACCTCACAGAACTGAATTAGCTATTTTTTAAGATTAAAGGGAAAATAAAGTATCTTTAAAAATTATTAATACTAGTTGTAGGAAAGGAGAGACATAAGAGGAAAATATTGTAAGCCTATTTCCCATTACTAATATTTTTGAATATTTACTAATATTTTGAATATTTACATATTAATTTATTGTATCCATTTTATCAAACTCTATATCCCTCCATATATACATCTATATCAGTACCTACTCAGTGTCAGGTACTGCATAGGAATGCAATAATTAGTAAAACAAAGATAACCTATGCTTTCACAGTTTTGAGAGAGGGGATAAATAATAACCAAATAATCACACAAATATATAATTGCCACTGATTTAGTGGTGTGGAGAAAAGGATATGACCTGAGACACCATAGATAAAATTATCAGATAATCAGAAATTAAAAAAATAAATGACACAATGAAATATAAAGAAACTACCTTATTGGATTAAGTTCTTCAGTAAAGAAAATTTTAGAAAAGATCTTAAGGCTGAGTAGGAAATAAGAAATAGGGAAGAAATGTGGAGTAAGAGAGAAGCAGGGAAAGAAATTCCAGGCAAAGGAAAGAGCCAAGACTCTGAGGGGGAACACAGGGTATATTTGGTGAACATAAAGAAGATCAAGTATTAATCTCTTATTGGATATGTCATTTTCAAATATCTTGTCCCATTCAGTAGATTCCCTTTCTGTTTTTTTGAGAGTTTCTTTTGCTGTGTGAAAGATTTTTAGTTTGGTGAAATCCAATTTTTTTTTTAAGATTTTATTTATTTATCATACAGAGATCACAAGTAGGCAGAGAGGCAGGTAGAGAGCGGGGGTGGGGGGTGGAGGCAGGCTCCCTGCAGAACAGAGAGCCTGATGTGGGGCTCGATCCCAGGACCCTGAGACCATGACCCGAACTGAAGGCAGAGGTTTAAACCACTGAGCCACCCGGGTGCCCCTAATTGTTTTTGTTTGTGTTGTCTTTGCTCAGGGAGAAATATCCAAAAATATATTACTACGATTAATGTCCAAGAGATTACTGCCTTTGTTTTATTTTAGAAGTTGTATAGTTTCAGGTATTACATTTAGGTCTTTAATCCATTTTGAATGTTTTTGTGTGTGTATGACGTAAGAAAGTGGCCCAGTTTTATTCTTTTGCATCTAGCTGTGCACTTTCCCCAACATCATTTAATGGAGAGACTGCCTTTTCCCTATTGTATATTTTTGCCAATTTTGTCATAGACTAATGGGCCATATAACCAGGAGTTTATTCCTGGGTTCTCAATTCTATTCTCTTGATCTATATGTATATTTTTGTGCCAATACCATATTGTTTTGAGTACTATACTGTATGGTGAAATCTGAAATTGTCATATCTCCAGTTTTGTTCCTTTTTCTAAGTTGACATTGGTTATTTGGAGTCTTTTGTTGTTCAACACAAAATTTAGAATTTTTTTGTTGTGTGAAAAATACTATTAGTACTTTAATAGGGATTTTGCTGAATATGGAGACTGCTTTGGATAGTATGAACATTCTAACAGTATTCTTCCAATCCATGAGTATGGTATGTCTTTCCGTTTGTTTGTGTCATCTTCAATGTCTTACATCATTGTGTTATAGTTTTCAGAGTGTAGGTCTTTTATCTCATTGGTAAATGAAAAATAAACCTACTGAATGAGAGAACATACTTCCAAGTAATAAATCTGATAAGGGTTAATGTCCAAAATCTGTAAAGAATACATACATACAACTCAATACCAAAAAGCCACAGTCTGATTTTATAAAGGGGAGAGGACCTGAGTAGACATTTTTCTGAAGACTTACAGATGGCCGACAGACACATGAAAAGATGCTCAACATCACTAATCACTAATCAAAATCACAATGAGCTATCATCTCAGACTAGCCACAACTGCTAGTATCAAGAAACAAATACCAGGTGTTAGTGAGGATGTAGAGAAAAGGAACCCTTGTGCATTGTTGGTGGAAATGTAGAGAAAGACCATTTACTATCACCTATCTGTGGAATCTTAAAAGCAACTGAACTAACAAAAAACAGAAACAGATTCATAAACACAGAGAACACACTGGTTGCCAGAGAGGAGGTGGGCAGGAGAATGGGTGAAGGGACTTAAGAGGTACAATCTTACAGTTATGAAATAAGTTATAGCAATGAAAAGTACAGCATAGGGAATTTAGTCAATAGTATTATAATAATATATGCTGACAGATGGTGTTTACACTTATTGTGGTGAGCATTGAATAATGTATAGAATTGTCAAATCAGTATTCTACACATCTGAAACTAATACATGTTAACTATATTTAAATTATAAATGAAATAAAAGAAGTTCAGAGAACCTTGAGTATAGTATCTGATGTTGAAGAAGTACCAGGGGCCAGACAATAGTTTCTTTTAGATTATAATTAATTTTGATCTTGATCATGAAGACAATGGGAAACCATTATATTGTTTTAAGCAAAGGACTAGCATGATGAGATCAACTTTTAAAAAAGTCACACTGGTTCCAAAGAGATTCAAGGTCTCTCCTCAAGGAGAGGCCAAAATGGGTTAAGGTAGAACAGTTTGGAGGTTTTGGTGATAGAAAATAAGAGATATGACAGAGGCATAGACCTGGGTGCAGTGAAGAACAAGAAAAATTGGCAAACTTGAGAGATACCTGGGAACTTAAACAGATAATATTTGCTCATAAGTTTGGTGAGGGAAGTTAGGGAGATTCCCTTAAGTTGACCCCTAAGTTATGGCTGGCTTAACTCAGCAGAAGATAATCACTGTGATAGGAAAGAGTTAAGGTAGCCAGGTTTGAAGGGATGCTTCTGAAATCAGCTTTGGTAATGTTTAATTTAGTGCTTCAGACTTTTATATTGAAATATCAGCAGGCAGTTGGGTAGGATGTTCAGGATCCACAGGGTCTATACTGATAAAATGTATTTGGTAATTTAGGGCCAAATGGTAATTGAAGTTATGTGTATGGTTGAATGTGCACCACTGGGATTTTCTTCGTTATTTTATAAAGTTAATTCCTCACTTAAAGTGATGTGCCAAAAGAAGAATGTCTCATCAGCTTATGATCAGATGCAGTTTAAACTTTTCCCATAGGTGTTTTGAAGAGATAAAACTCTTCAAACACTGAAGGTTGGGTAAAGGACTAAGTTGATTAAGGTCACTTTAAAGGTTTTAAAATACTTATGTCCTATGCTAAAAGTTCATTACCTCTCCTGTGGTATAGAGAAAATAGCATGTATCCATTAGAATTAGGTTCTACTCTATATGAACAGTAACTTAAACACCCAAGAAACTATTTTTCTTCATGTCAAAGGAGTCAAAGATTGCTGTCTGGGAACCAGTGTATTGGTTACACTGTCATCAGGTTTCCAGGCTTAGAACATGTGTTAGGACCCAAAGGTTGCCTCATGATCCAAGATGGCTGCTACATCTCTAATCATTAAACCTCTCTTCCAGAAGCAAATACAAAGCAGAATAGAAAGGCATTGTTTACCTACAGCTACAAGAGAAACTAAGAAATCTCCTGTTTTAACAGGGCACTTTACCACCTGAAATAATGTCTTGTCTCTCTGTTAGTGAGGAAGAAACGGAAACAGAATATGGGCAGTTAACTAGAGCTCTCTGCCATAGAACATGTGGAGATGGGGTCTGATTGCAAGCCTCACAGTTAATGGGCTTTGTTACCTTTAAAAACCCCTCTGTGAGGAATGAATAATGAGTCACTAAATTCTATAACTGAAACCAATATTACAATGTATGTTAACTAATAGGATTTTAAATGAAAACTTAAAAAAAATCCTCTCTGAAGAATAAATGGTATACTGTAAGTGAAAAAGGTGTTTTGGAAATGTTATGCAGTGTTAGCTATTGTTATTAATTCCAAAGTGATTAGCTGTGTGGGTACTTGAAAAGTAGTTCAGCTTTTGTTATAAATATTGAAAAACTACCTGGGTTTCAAAATTATGGCTCTAGAAATAAAAATTATTCTTTTAAATGTATGAGTATTCCTTTTCTATTGTTCTACTGAAATATAATTTTGTATCTTGTTTTCCTATTAATATTAGATTCTAGAAATTATCCCATGTTTTCATATAATACTCCTAGCCATCAATTTTAGTGGCTGTATAAAACAACAAAAATATTATTTTGTATATCTGCCCTTTTAATTATTTTTTTAAATTTTTTGTTTTTGTAAACATATATTTTTATCCCCAAGGGTACAGGTCTGTGAATCACCAGGTTTATACACTTCACAGCACTCACCATAGCACATACCCTCCCCAATGTCCATAACCCCACCCCTATTCTCCCAAAGCCCCTCCCCCCAGCAACCCTCAATTTGTTTTGTGAGATTAAGAGTCACTTATGGTTTGTCTCCCTCCCAATCCCATCTTGTTTCATTTATTCTTTTCTTACCCTCTTAAACCCTCCATGTTGCATCTCCACTTTCTCATATCAGGGAGATCATATGATAGTTGTCTTTCTCAGATTGACTTATTTCGCTAAGCATGATACCCTCTAGTTCCATCCACATCATCGCAAATGGCAAGATTTCATTTCTTTTGATGGCTGCATAGTATTCCATTGTGTATATATACCACATCTTCTTGATCCATTCATCTGTGGATGGACATCTAGGTTCTTACCATAGTTTGGCTATTGTAGACATTGCTGCTATAAACATTCGGGAGCACGTGCCCCTTTGGATCACTACGTTTGTGTCTTTAGGGTAAATACCCAGTAGTGCAATTTCTGGGTCATAGGGTAGTTCTATTTTCAACATTTTGAGGAACCTCCATGCTGTTTTCCATAGTGGTTGCACCAGCTTGTATCCCCACCAACAGTGTAGGAGGGTTTCGCTTTTTCCTCATCCTCGCCAGCATCTGTCACTTCCTGACTTGTTAATTTTAGCCATTCTTACTGGTGTTAAGTGATATCTCATTGTGGTTTTGATTTGTATTTCCCTGATGCTGAGTGATGTGGAGCACTTTTTCATGTGTCTGTTGGCCATCTGGATGTCTTCTTTGCAGAAATGTCTGTTCATGTTTTCTGCCCATTTCTTGATTGGATTATTTGTTCTTTGGGTGTTGAGTTTGTTAAGTTCTT
>NC_081569.1:34798377-34979261 GCF_022355385.1 Mustela nigripes | reverse complement strand
TGCACTTTTTCATGTGTCTGTTGGCCATCTGGATGTCTTCTTTGCAGAAATGTCTGTTCATGTTTTCTGCCCATTTCTTGATTGGATTATTTGTTCTTTGGGTGTTGAGTTTGTTAAGTTCTTTATAGATTTTGGACACTAGCCCTTTATCTAATATGTCATTTGCAAATATCTTCTCCCATTCTGTCAGTTGTCTTTTGGTTTTGTTAACTGTTTCCTTTGCTGTGCAAAAGCTTTTGATCTTGATGAAATCCCAATAGTTCATTTTTGCCCTTCCTTTTAATAATTTTTACGAGTGAAGCAGAGAGCTTGCTTTTTCTTTGATTCATGCATTATTGAATTATTCTAAAATTCTAGAAAAATATTGAGTAATGCTACAAAGAAAACTTGTCCTTTCCCTCATTTTAAAAGGGTAGTTTCTTGTGATGAGAGCTATTGATGTACTCCATATTGTCTCTAAACTTTTATCTAGCATATTTGTTAAATTTCACAGTGTGTAGTGTTAAATGAGATGATTTTATGTATTGATGAAACAACTTATTCATGGATTTCCTGATGTTAGATATTGTACTCCTAGAATAAACTTACTCTGATAATTTTCTTGCAATGCTATTGAATGCAGTTTGAAATAATTTTATTTACAAATGAGATTTTATTTAAAATGGAGATTGATATATTATTTACTTGTAGCATAATAATAGCATACATTATTTTTTTGTACTCTGGGCCATTTTACATAATTCATTTAATACTCTCAATAACTTCAACATTGGGAATATTGTTATCCCTACTTCACAGACGAGATAGATGAGACAGTATTTCTCTCACAGTGGAAATCAGTGTTAAATTGGCTTCATAAATTAAATTGGTTTCCAAAAAACTTTTTTCAAGTACTTTCCATAAATTGTGTAAGGTACAGAGATGGACTGCTTCTTAAATATTTCAGTGAACTCACAAATAAAACCAAATTGCTCCAGAGCTTAAGGGGAGAAGATTCTCTTACAATAATTTCAATGTGATTCATAGTTACAGTTCAACCATCTTTGCTGCTTTATTATGAATCAATATTGATATGGCAAGAATTGGCTTCATGCCTAGTAATATTGGGTTTTTTTCAGGCAACACAGGATGCCTTAGTCTCCCTTTCTCATCCTCCTTTGCAGTTAGGTAGCCTTGCACTGAGATCAGTGTAATGTGTCTATGGAAACGATGTATGCAACCTCCATGGCTGCCTTAAAATGGCCCATATGACTTCCATGGTTATCTTCTCTTTCATCTAGATGGTTGAAGTAGAGGAATAATGTCAAAGTTACTGCTTAAAGAAAAACTGCCCAGGAGTCAAGCAACACATATGGGTTTGCAGTGAGTAAGAAATAAACCTTTATTGTTTTGAAGCACTGACATTTCTTGCTGCAGAAACTACCATTAATTACTGACTAATATATTTAGTAAATGAGTTTGCTGGAGAAGTGGGCATTTTATTCATACTTTAATTTTAATAGCATGGGCTTATACATTTCTTAAAATTTTGTCTTTATGGTATTTTATTTTTTTTTAAGTACCTCTTTCAGTCCCTATTTTGCCTGTATTTTTATCTTTTACTTTGATAAAGTTGAGTTAACTTTATTATTTGTTTTACTACCTTTTAGTGTGAGTCTAGTATGACCTATACTCTTTCTCCTCCCTCCCTCCCTTCCTACCTGTTTAATTATATTTCCTTTGTAGCAGAATATTTGGCTAATATTTTTAAACATTCTATAAAAGCTTAAGAAAATATGTGTACTGTTTATAATATTTGCAGATTTTTAAGAGTGACTTAGCAATTCTTGCTAGTTAAGGATAGCATTCAACTGGTTATATATTTTCCATTTTACTTGGTGTGTCAGTATCTTTTTAAATTTCAACTAGTGTTTGCTTTTAGTCCTTACTCTTGGCTCTAATATTTATTCAAAAAAATTTTTAATGAGATAGATATGTGAGATAACATCATATAAGTTTAAGGTGTACAACATATTGCTTTGAAACATCCATATATTGCAGCATGATTGTCATTGTAACATTAGTACCTCTACCATATAATTATCAATTCTTCTTGTCGTGGGAATAATTAAGATCTAGTCTCTCAAGAAGTGTGATGTTTATAATATAGTACTGTCTACAATCATTATACGTGCATTAAATTTGCAGGGTTTATTTACCTATTAGTTTTAAGTTTGTACCCTTAAACAACGTTTCTCCTATTCCCCTTTTCTCCAGCTCCTGTTGAGCATTTTGCTCTATATTTTTATGAGTTTAGCTTGTATTAGATTCTGCATCAAGTATAATGTGGTATCATACAGTATGTTTTTCTCGGACTTATCTCACTTAGAATAATGTCCTCCATGTTGTTGCAAATGGCAGGAATTCCTTCTCACTCATGGTTGAATCATACACCATTGCATGTGTGTTGGGGGGTGTCGTAGTGGCTGTACTAATTACATTAATAATTCACAAGGATTCCCTTTTCTCCACATCCTTGCCAACACTATCGCTTGTCTTATTGAGGATAGCCATTCTAAGCAGTGTGTGGTTGTTACCTCATTGTGGTTTTGATTTATACTTCCCTGATAATTAGTAATACCGAACACATTTTTTATATATCTCTTGGCTGTTTGGACCTCTCATTGGAAAAATGTTTAATTTTCCACATATTTTTTAATTGGATTTTTTTCTTTTTTATTTAGTTGTACAAATACTTTATATATTTTGGATGTTAACCCCTTATCTGATATATGATTTGCAAATACTTTCTCCCATTCAGTAGGTGGGCTTTTTTATTTTGTTTTTGTTCATGATGATGATGATGATGATGATGGTGATGATGATTTGCAGTGAAGAATCTTTTACAGTTGATACAGTCCTATTTGTTGATTTTTACTTTTGTTGATTTGCGTTTTGGGATCATACCCAAAAAATCAGTCTTGAGACCAGTTTCAAGGAACTTCTTCCTATGTTTTCTTCTAGGAATTTTATGGTATCAGGTTTATGCTTTGGTCTTTGATCAATTGCAAGTTTATTTTTCTAAGTGGTGTAATATATGGGTCTTATGTCATTTTTCTGTATTGGTTTCTTCAATTTTTTCAACAACCATGTTTAAGAGACAGTTTTTTTCTATATTGGATGTTCTTGGCTTTCTTGTCAATTATTAGTTGACCATACATGTACAACTCTAACTCTCTATTCTAATCCATTGATTGATGTGATGATTTTTGTACTACCATACTGTTTTAATTGCTATCCTCTGGTAGTACAGTTTGAAATCATGAAGTATCATGCTTTTAGCTTTATTCTTTCTCATAATTGCTTTGGCTAAATCCAAAGTTAGTGGAAGGAAAGAACCAAAGATCACAGTGGAAATAAATGAAATAGAGACTAGAAGAAAAATATTTTATTCAAATTGAGTGTATTGTTCTTACATGAACAAACAACAATAACAATACCCAGTTTCTTTAGTGACATTTGACTCAAAAATAAATTTAAAAGTAATATAAATTAATAATCTCTGCATGTCTGATCTCTGACATGCTGGCTAAGCTTACAATAAGAACTGCAGTAATAGCAATGATCTAATTATGTGCCTAGGCTTTTCTACATTGCAAAGGAGGGGTCCACAGAAGAGGAACAGTGGAAATACTTGAAGAAATTATGAACTCCAATAATAAACTTTCCTGACATTTGAAGATTTTCCAAAATAATGAAAGTGTGTTTAAGGAAGCCATTAACATTTATGTTGCTTAGAATTGATTAATGACTGAGAACAAAACTATTTGCAGATATAAGAATAAAAGCATTTTACCAAAATTCAAGCATTTTTCAAGAACATTAATCCTAAAATTGAAACACTAGTATAATTTGATTTTTCTTTTAGTGGAGATGTCATATCTAGGGTATTTATTTTGATTCAAGTAGAAATAGATGGTTAGAAAGATCTTATAAAATTTTTCCCAAATGTGTTTACTTTCTAAAAGATTTTAAAATGTTTTCTTAATCCCTTGTCCCCATTCCCATTATGGACCTCAGTCCCATGGATTGCAACCATCTCATGATATTTGTTTTTAAAATATGTATTTTTCATGAACTGTATTTTTTGATTAAATAACAAGCTCTTGATTTTGTCATTTCATACTTTCAAAAAACCATGATGTGTTTTAAGCTCTATCCCTGTGCTGCATGTTCATATAATTAGTCTCAAATATTTAGGCCTGTGTGAGCACTTCTTTGGAATATAAAGCCTATGGAGTGGGACCACTGAGTGCTGCCATATTGCTTTCCAAGTGGCTGTACCAGTTCACACACCACTAGCATTTTGGGGAGATGAATTTCTCAATACATTTTCAAAATTTTTAAATGCTTAAGAGTTTGAAGTTTTATATAGGTTTCAGTCAGTTTGGGCATTTTATATTTTTTTCTAGGAATTTATTCATTTCATCTATCCATTAGATTATTGTTATTCCCTTTATTATTACTATATTTCCTGTGTATCCTATTTGCCCTTCTCATTCTGTGTTCCACACAGTAACATTTTCTCTCTTGTTTTCCTTGGTTAGTCTTATCAAAGATTTATCTATCTTACAAAACTTCTCAGAAAAATAGGTTTTGATTTTGTTAAACTATATGGATTTTCTTTTGTGGGAGACCTCCAAGGTCTCATTTATTTTAACCTTAATTTTAGTATTTAATTTTTTGTTGTATCTTTGGAATATTCTCCTATTTGTATACCAACATCTTGAGTTGGATATTTATATTTTCAATCATTTCTTATTTTTAAAATAAATGCATATAAGGTGATAGAATTGCTCTATATTGCTTTCACACACACTCTGACACATTTTTAATATAATTCAGCTTCAAATATTTCTTATTTCTTTCATAATCCAGAGGTTATTTGATGATACACTAGTTTTCAAACATACAGTTTTTAGCTCTCCTTTTGTTACTAATTTATACCTTTATTTTTATGGTTAATGAACACACTCAGTGTGTTATTGATCCTTTAGAAGGTATTGAGTTTGCTTTTGTAACCTATTAGCTATTTTACCATATGTTCTGCTCCTGCTGAAGGGCAATTGATATTTCCCACTTGTAAATATAGAATTCTCCCTATATATTTAATAGCAAAGACTCATTAATTGTTGAGATCATTGATGTCTAAGACTCTTGGAGGGCCTTATGAATTTCCGAGGTGTTATCATACTAAGTTCTCAAGCTGTACTGTCTGTTTTCTCTTTTTTTCTTGATTTATATGTTGTTGATTAAATATATTTTGATATATTGACTGTTCATGATAGTTATATCATTGTCTCTTTTTGTTCTTAGGTATTTTCTTTTGCCTTTAATTTAAAATTGGAAATGGACTGAGTTTAAATCTTGATTTCCTGAATAGCTTCATGACATAGGACAATTTATTTAATCTATCTAAGCCACAATTTTCTTATCTTTACAATGATTATTATAATAACAACCTCATAATGACATTGTGAAGATTAAATAAACTGATGCACTTAAAGCATTTAGAATAGTAGCTGGCATATTCTAACACAACTAATAGCAATGATTAGTTATTAAGTATTGAGACCATAAAGCCCAAAAGAAAATTGAATGAAATAGTGAACCACTTGTGGGAGAAATGTTGACACAGCAAATATAAGTATTTGATTAAATAGGATTGTAATGATAGGTATAAAAATATTTTGATCTTGAAAATATTCATGTTTTAAATAATAGGATGAATTACCCCAGGGGAAAAAAAGCAGTCTAAGAAAGATCAGTAAACTGAAAAAAAAAAAAAAATCAAACCAACCAAGGAGAAAAAAAAAAAAATCTCCAAGAAATAAATGTGTTAAATTTTTTGAATAGTAGGTATAAGATAAAAATATTTTTGTGTATATAAAAATAATGAATATAAATGAATATTTGTGAAGAAAACTATAAATTAATCACTAGTAGAACTTTAAATGGCGTATTTTTCTTGCAAATTATTGTAGAAGATAAACTCTAGAAAAACATAGTCAAGGCCTCCCTGAATGTTAAAGAAGGGAGAAATGAGCCACAAGACAGAGTCTTTGGCATTAAAGAGACACTGTCACCATGGGCACTGCCCCACTAGAAAATATCTGGCTGTCAGAGGTTTATCTCTGAACTCTCAAAAGAAGTAACACTGGAGGGACACAGTTTGCTTAAGTTGCAATTTTTAGGCCCTGGGAGTTTAGAAGGGTGGAGGACAGAGAGACTTAGTCGTGACAGGTCGGTCATGCAGCCAACCTGCTTCCACCTGGTTTAACAGTGCTTTCATGGCACTGGGTGGTCCTTACCAGTTTCTAAGGTGACGATCATAATTACATTGACCTAGGGTAGAAGCCACTGAAGCAGCTAAACGTCCCACAATGCACAGGACAACTCTTTGCAAGTAAGGATTATCCTGCTCCTAATGTAATATTTTCTATCACTTTCTTGGCATCATAATTAAAATGTGTGCTATTTATTGTATCTCATGAATATTTATTTTGGTTTTGGCTCATAAAATTCATATATACACTGTCCTCTTGGGTCTTGTTTAATGACATTGATGAAGCATTGTGCAAAATATTATGTTGATTCTTGAATCAAATTTTTGATTTTTTTGTCAGTTTGATGAGTGAGAAATATTTTGCATTCCTATTATTTGTACTGAGAGCTAGCATTTCTAAATCTATTTCTTCTATTGATTGCTCATTGATAATCTCCCCCATTTTTCTATTGGAATTTTAAATGATTTGTATAAATTTGAGCCAAAATGTAGTTGAATCCCTTATTGATTAATCATATGAAAATAGATATTTTCTGTATGACTATTCATTGAACTTTTTTCCTTCCATCATAAGAAAGTTTTAACATTTAATATGTTCAAATTCATTAAGCATTCTTCTTTTAGGCTAATTCCTCCTGAAGAAATTGTTTCTAAGTCTCATTTTGTGAAGATCCTCTTTTCTTCTAAAATATCACTATTTGACTTTAATTATTAGATGTGAAATCGCAATTTTATTTTGTTTTTGTTGTATTGTGCATTGAGATTTGATTGTATCTATTTCTATATGACATAGAATATATATTTTTACTAAATGTATAGTATAAAAATGTATATTAAAATATCTGCAGTTATTAAAAGTCCCACATGGTACCAAGTTCTCACATATCCATAGATATATTTCTAAAGAACCTATTTTATTTCACTTTCTATCTTTTTCCATGTAAACTCTACACTATTGTATTTCTTACAGCCTTATGACAAACCTTGATAATTAGAAGAGATGTGCAACTGGTGGAATGCTTGATCATTTTTCAAATTTGCTTTGGCTGTTGCACATTTATTAATTTGTATATGAGCTTATAGTATATTATCAAGAAAATACGTTGAGTTTCTTATTGGATGGTAATGAAACTTTTAGATTAATCTGGAGAAAATTGCCATCATTATATCAAGCTTTGTCATCTATAAAGAAAACTTGGTTTTTCTTTTTTGTGTTATCTTTTATTTGCCTAAAAATTTATATGCCTTGTTAGATTTTTTTCGTGGTTTCTTAAAATTTTCTTCTGATATGAATAAGATGTTTTTCATAATAAGAATAAGATATTTTTTCCTTTAATATATTATCTAACTGGTTATGAACATGTCCATCCATCTTTATGTGAGTGTAAGCAAATAAGAATGTGTATGAATCTGGCCAAATCATTTAAATTCTTCAAAGCTCAGTTTCCTCATATATAAAACTGAGATTAAACATGTTTTACAGAATGAGTCTTTAGAATTTATCTATTAATATTTTTAAACTTTTTTCATACAATGCTATTTTTTTTTTTTTAGTATAGATGATACAAAATGTTATATTAGTTTCAGGTATATAACATAATGATTCAGTAACTTTGTATGTTATGCTACACTGACCACAAGTATAGCTGCTATTTGTCACCAAAGCTATTCCAGTACCATTGACTATATTCCCTGTGCTGTACCTTTTATTCCCATGACTTATTCATTCCATAACTGGAAACCTGTGTCTCTGGCTCCCCTTCACCCATTTTCCCCATTCCCTCATCCCTCTTCTCTCTGACAACCCTCTGTTTGTTCTCTCCATTTATAGGTCTGAATCTACTTTTTGTTTATTCATTTGTTTTGTATTTTAGATTCCATACATTGAGGTAGACAAGACCATACAATTTCATCTATATGACATATTTCATTTACCATAATATAATCTAGATCTATCTGTGTTGTCACAAATGGCAAGGTATTGTTCTTTTTTATGGTGTGTGTGTGTGTACACCACATCTTCTTTATCCATTTTTCTATCAATGGACACTGGGCTGCTTCGATATCTTGGCTATTGTAAGTAATGTTGCAATAAACATAGGGGTGAATGTATCTTTTCAAATTAGTGTTTTCATTTTCTTTGACAGAAGAATAAAGACAGAGGTTTCCAAATTCCAGATTTTAAGATATATTACAAAGCTGTAGTAATCAAAACAATATGGCACTGGGACAAAAATAGATTCAGATATCAATGGAAAAAATAGAGGGTCCATAGATTAATGTCAATTAATCTATGACAAAGCAGGCAAGAATATGCATTAGGGAAAGACAGTATTTTCAAATGGTGCTGGAAAAACTGTATAGCTGCATACAAAAAGAATGAAACTAGACAGCTTTCTTATACCATACACACACACACACACACAAAAAAAAAAAAAAAAAAAAAAAAACCCAAAATGAATTAAAGACCTGTGAGACTTGAAACAATAAAACTCTTAGAATGTAGGTAGTAATTCCTCTGACATTAGCCATAGCAACGTTTTTCAGATATGGCTTCTGAGATAAGGGAAACAAAAGCAAAAAAGATAAACAGAGGGGGAAGGAGTCTCTGAGATCCTGCACCACTGGAGTGCAAAAGCCTCCCATGCTGGGGACCAGGCACAGACTTACAGACCAGTAGGGGAAGGGACAGGACTTTAGGACAGTCCCCCAGACTGAAACCTGGAGCTGTGGGCGCACATGTACAAACTGAGGGCAGCTAGTGGTTTTAGAAGTACAAAAGGAAGAGATGTGCCTAGACCAGGAAGCAAGTGCTGAGAGTGCTGCTGTGGGGTGCACATCCCAGGATGCTGCAGTTTTTAGCAGAACAGATTGAAACAGAGACTGTGTGGCCTGGAGAGTTCACTGGAGAACAGACTGCTATCTCTCTGTTCTGAGTCAGAAGTTTGCATATAGTCACTCTGCTCTCACTCTCAGAAGAGACACAGAAATCTGTCAGAGAACAAAAGCCCCCCCCCCAAAAAAAAAATGGTTTTCACTGAGGCCATCCTCCCCACAAGGGGCAGGGTAACTCTGCACAAACAGGGTTGCCTGAGTAATAGCACGGCAGGCCCTTCCCCTGGAAGACAGGCTAGAAGAACAAGCAACTGACAATCCTAAGGACCCTATAAAATGGTGCATCTTGCTTGGGTTGTTGTCAATAATTTGGACTCTGCACATTCCCTCAACCACCTCCCAACAGAATGACACACAACCCAGGAAAATTTCAGAGACTCTGACCTTTGCCACAGAACTAATGGATATGAATAAAAGCAAAATTCAGAAACTAGGGAAAATGAGGCAAAAGAACAAATTAGTGATCAAGAAGACAAATTGATAGAAAAGAAGGTACAGGAAGAGCCCTGGAACAAAAAGCTTAAAATCTGAGAACAGAGAGATAAATGACACTATGAAACAATTCAATGTCAAAATTATTGAGATTCCTGAGGGGGTGGAGAGAGAGAGCTAGAAGGTATATTTGAGCAAATCATAGCTGAGAACTTCCATAATCTGGGGAATGGAACAAACATGTGTATCCTAGAGGCAGAGAGGACCCCTCCCAAGATTAAGGGGAATAGACCAACTTCTAGGCATGTAATAGTAAAATTTGCAGATCTTAGAACAAAGGACACAATCTTATGGGCAGTTAGGGGCAAAAGATTTCTTATGTACAGAGGGAGGAACATCAGAAAACATCAGATCTGTCTACAAAGACTGGAAAACCAGAAAGGGCTGGCAAGACATATTAAGAGTACTAAATGAGAAGAACATGCAGCCAAAAACACTTTATCCAGCAAGACTGTCATTAGAAGGGGTGGAGAGATAAAAAGCTTCCAAGACCAGCAAAAACTGAAAGAATATGTGATCACCCAGCTGGCCCTGCAAGAAATACTAACAGGGGATTCTATAAAAGGAGAAAGACCAAGAATGATATAGAACAGAGATTTACAAAGAAAATCTATAGAAACAAGGACTTCATAGGCAACATGATGACAAAGAAATCGTGTCTTTCAATAATCACTCTCAACGTGAATGGCCTAAATGTTCCCATAAAATGGCACAGGGCTCCATGTTGGATAAAGAGACAAGACCCATCCATATGCTGCCTACAAGAGACCGATTTTTAACCTAAAGATACATCCAGACTGAAAGTGAAGGATGGAGAACAGTCTGTCTTGCCAACGGACCTCAAAATAAAGCTGGGATAGCAATTCTCATATCAGACAAATTAGATTTTAAGCTAAAGACGGTAGTTGGAAATACAGAAGGATACTATATCATGCTTAAAGGGTCTATCCAACAATTTTAAGGGTCTAACAATTATATATATCTATTCCCCCACGAGCAGCCAACTACATAAGCCAACTGTTAACCAAAATAAAGAGACATATTAATAATAATACATTAATAGTAGTAGACTTCAACACTCCACTCTCTCAATGGATCATCTAAGCCGAAAAAGAACAAAGAAACAAGAGCTTTGAATGACCCACTGATCCAGATGGACCTCATAGATATATATATAGAACATTCCACACTAAAACAACCAGAAAGTCATTCCTTTCAAGCATACATGGAACTTTCTCCAGAATAGACCACACATTGGGTCACAGATCAGGTCTCAACTGATTCCAAAAGATTGAGATTATTCCCTGCATAGTCTCAGACCACAATGCTTTGAAACTGGAATTTAATCAGAGGAAAAATTTAGAAGAAATTTGAACACTTGGAAACTAAAGATCATCCTGCTCAAGAATGTTTGAGTCAACCAGAAAATCAAAAAACAAAGAATAACTTAAACATTTCATGGAAACCGATGAGAATGAAAACACGTTGCTCCAAAACCTATGGGTCCTAATGGGGAAGTACATAGCATCCAAGGCTCACTCAAAAAAATAGAAAAATTATGAATACATAAATTATCGCTATACCTCAAAGAACTGGAGAATCAACAACAAATTAAACCTAACCCACGCATAAGAAGGGAAATAATTAAAATTAGAGTAGAGATCAATGAATTAGAAACCAGATATATAGTAGAACACATCAATGAAACTAGAAGCTGGTTCTTTGAAAGAAATAAGATCAGTAAACAACTGGCTAGATTTATCCAAAAGAAAAGGGAAATTACCCAAATTAATAAAATCATGAATGAAGGGGGGAGATCATGACTAACAACAAGGAAATAGAAAAAAATCATCAGAAATTATTATCAACAGCTATACACAATAAGTTAAGCAACCTAGAAGAAATAGAGGCATCCCTAGAAACCTATAAACTACCAAAACTGAAACAGGAAGAAACTGACAACATGAATAGACCAATAACCAGTAACAGGATTGAACCAATGATCAAAAACTTCTGAAAAAACAAGAGTATAGAACCTGATGGATTCCCTGGGGGAATTCTACCAAACATTCAAAGAAGAAATAGTACCTGTTCTCCTGAAGCTGTTTCAAAAAGTAGAAACAGAAGGAAAACATCCAGAATCTTTTCTGTGAGACCTGCATTACCTTCATCCCAAAACCGGGCAAAGACCCTTTCAAAAAGAAGAATTTCAGACTAATATCCCTGATGAATACAGATGCCAAAATTCTCAACAAAATCCTAGCTAATAGGATCCAACAATATTAAGAGGATTATCCACCATGACCAGGTGGGATTTATCCCTGGGATGCAAGGGTGATTCAACATTCACAAATCAATCAATGTGTTAGAACAAATCAATAAGAGAGAAGAGCCACATGGGCCTTTCAATTGATGCAGAAAAAGCATTTGACAAAATATAACATCCTTTCCATATTAAAACTATTCAGAATATAGGGATAGAGAGAACATCCCTTAATTTCATAAAATCTGTCTCTGAAAAACGCACTGCAAATACCATTCTCAATGGGGAAAAGCTGACAGCCTTCCCATTGAGATCAGGAACGCAACAAGGATACCTACTCTCTAGTAGTATCAAGGATACCAACTCTCTACTGTTGTTCAACATAGTACTAGAAGTCCTAGCAACAGCAATCAGACAACAAAAAGAAAAGGTATTCAAATTGGCAAAGAAGAAGTCAAACTAACTCTCTTTTCACAGATGACATAATATGTTATGTGGAAAACCCAAAAGACTCCACCCCCAAATTACTAGAACCCATACAGCAATTCAGTAATGTGGCAGGATAAAAAATCAATGCACAGAAATTAGTTGCTTTCTTATATACTAACAATGTAACAGTAGAACATTTACAAATGGAATTGATTCTCTAATTTCTTGTAATACCAAAAACCACAAGATGCCTTGGAATAAACCTAATCAAAGAGGTAAAGGATATATACTCTGGGAACTACAGAAAATTCGTGAAAAAATATCAAAGAAGACACAAAAAGATGGAAAAACATTGCATGGATCAGAAGAATAAACATTGTTAAAATGTCTATGCTGCCAGGACATTCCATATTTTCAATGCCATACTGATCAAAATATTAAGGGCATTTTAAAAAGTGCTGGAACAAATGATCTTAAAATTTGTATGGAGCTAGAAAAGATCCTGAATCACCAAGGAAATGTTGAGAAAGAGAAACAAAGCTGGGGCCATCACATTGCCTGATTTCAAGCTATATTACAAAACTGTGATCAGCAAGACAACATGGTACTGGCACAAAAACAGACACATAGATCAGGGAACAGAATAGAGAGACCAGATATGAACCCTCAACTCTATGGTCAACTAATCTTTGACAAAGCAGGGAAAAATATCCAATGGAAAAAGAGAGTCTCTTCAATAAATGGTGCTGGGAAAATTGGACAGCTATGTACAGAAGAGTGAAACTGGACCATTCTCTTACACTATACACAAAGAAAAATTCAAAATGGATTAAAGACCTCAACGTGAGACAGGAATCCACTAAAATCCACTAGGAGAACATAGGCGGTAACCTCTTGGACATCGGCCACAGCAACTTCTTTCAAGACACGTCTCCAAAAGGAAACAAAAATGAAAATGAACTTTTGGGACTTCATCAAGATAAAAAGCTTCTATACAGCAAAGGAAACAGTCAACAAAACAAAGGCAACCCATGGAATGGGAGAAGATATTTGCAAATGCACTACAAAGAACTGATAGCCAAGATCTATAAAGAACTTATCAAACTCAACACCCACAAAACAAATAATTAAGTCCAAAAATGGGCAGAAGACATGAACAGGCACTTCTCCAAAGAAGATACACAAATAGCTAATAGATGCATGAAAAAATGTTCATCATTTTTTTAGCCATCAGGGAAAGTCAAATCAAAACCACATTGAGACCTTACACCAGTTAGAATGGCAAAACAAATTGACAAGGCAAGAAACAACAAATGTTGAGGAGGCTGTGAAGAAAGAGGTACCCTCTTACACTGTTAGTGGGAATGCAAATTAGTACGGCCACTTCTGAAAACAGTATGAGGTTCCTCAAAAAATTAAAAATAGAGCTACCCTATGACCCAGCAATTGCACTACTGGGTATTTACAGATACAGATCCAAAGATACAGATGTGGTGAAAAGAAGGGTCATCTGTACCCCAATGTTCATAGCAGCAATGGACACAGTTGCCAAACTGTGGAAAGAGCCAAGATGCCCTTCAACAGATGAATGGATAAAGAAGATATGGTCCATACATACAATGGAGTATTATGCCTCCATCAGAAAGGAGGAATACCCAACTTTTGTATCAACATGGATGGGACTGGAAGAGATTATGCTAAGTGAAATAAGTCCAAGCAGAGAGAACCACTTATCATATGGTTTCACTTGTTTGTGGAACACATGGAAAAGCATGGAGGACATTAGGAGAAGGAAGGGAAAAATCAAGGGGGGGAAGTTGGAGAGGGACACAAACCAGGAGAGACTATGGACACTGAGAAACCAACTGAGGGTTTTAGAGTGGGAGAGGTTGGAGGGATTGGTGAGCCTGGTAATAGATATTAGGGAGGGCATATATTTCATAAATATATGAAAAATATAAACAAGCAATGAATCATGGAACACCACACCAAAAGCTAATGATGTACTGTATGGTGACTAACATAACATAATAAAAAAAATGATAAAATAAGTTTCTTAAAAAAAGAAAATTTGTGTCATTGGTACTTAGATTTTAAAAGACAAAAGATATCAAGTCAATAATTGAAGGTCCCACTTTAATGAATTAGAAGCAGAAAAGACCTCACCAAGCAGATGTAAGAAAATAATGAACAGAAAATGTTGAAATTCAAAGCAGAAAAAAATAGGAAAATCAGTGGAATCAGAGCTGGTTCTTTTAAAAGATGAATAAAATAAGTTAAGTCCTTATATTGAACAAGAAATAAAGACTCAAGATACTAACATATCAATATAAAAATTAAGAGGGAAAATCAGTGTAGATCCTATAGGTAAAAAAAAATAATTAAAGAGTACTACAGAAACTTGATATTCATAAATTTGATCAAGTAAGTGAAAGGGAGCAGTTCCTTAGAAGAGACACAAATAAATTTAAACTCAAGGAGAAATAGATAGCTTTAATAGTTTTATATTCATTAAGGTAGTTGAATTTGATGTTTCAAACCTCTCAATAAAGAAGAAATCTAGGTCCACATATTTTCAGTGTTGAATTTTACCAAATATTAAGGGAACACTTAAATCATTTCCATATAATCTCTTCCAGAAAGTAGAAATGGAGAAACAATTCCCAGTTCATTTTAGGAGGATATCGTGGTGACAAAATAAGACATAAACATAACAAGAGAAGATAACTAGGGGTCAATATAGCTCCTGAATATAGGTGCAAAAATATTCACCAAACGCGATTCTATGAATCTGTCAAAACACGAATGTATAGCCAAAGAGTATATGCAATTTAAAATATATATGATGTGTTAAATTGATAACTAACCATCACTTTCTTTTCCTATGTATATAAACCTTCATAAATATACTTACTATTTCCAAGAAGTTATTCATTGAAATATGACCTATTTTTATATATTATTAAGGAAACATCAAACTATGATGTGCCAATGTTTATAAAATACATCCTGATTTCAAATCTGTCATAATGTGAAAAAATAATTAAGAATATATCTAATGTGATATGCATAAATTGGAATTTATCCTCCCTTAAGAGATATATTCTCATTTTGGATCTAAACAAAACAAAACAAAACAAACAACAACAACAACAAAACACCAGAAGTGTCAAGTAGAGAGATCAGCAGCCTGTGAAGGGCTAAAGTTCAGGAGCAAGAGCCAGCTGTTTCAAAGGACTGGAGAGAATATACACACAAGGTACTGCCAGGAAAGGCAGTCTCCTCCTCCCTGTGTGTCCAAGAATTCTGCATATGGTAATGTGGGAATCAGACATCCATCCACAGAGAGTTTCTGACTCCTGTATAAATGATTATTTAAGTATAAAGATTTGAAACTATTGCTTCATGAAAAAGGTCATGTAGCATACCTTTATATAAATTAGAGAAATTAAAAGGAGACCATAAAGCTCACTCCAAACATTTTATTTTTAAAGCCAAGTGAAAAACATGAGGCTAAAATTGTCATTTGTAAATGTGCCTCGTTTAAGGGAAATTCAATATATAAATTATCCTAGAAATAGAGGGAGATCTGATTACTTAAATGATCATTCTTCAGAGTTCCTTTAAATAGTAAGTGTTCCACTATGGTTTTCAGTACTTCGTTTTGGTGGAATTTTATTTTCATGGGCTTCTTTAAGAACTTCTAATGTGAGGTTTATCTGTAGATGAATAACAGAGCTTTATCTTGGCGTATCTTATCTAGATAAGATAAATTACCACACACTGTAATAGATCTTTACATTTGACAGTGATCACTGTGAACCTCAAGTGATTACTACTTAGGGAGAAAACAACAAAGCCTACAGAATTTAGAACCATTTCTAAATGATTACCTGTGTTTTGTGATATTAATAAATAGACTCAATTCACAATGCAACCATTAGCATTTTATATATATTGTATACAACTGTATATGAAAAAGACAATGTCTACATTCAATTAAATACTGGGAAAAAATACTTAGCTCAAAAATTTTTTAAGTGATCCATGAGAACCCAAACTGCCATTTCTTTGAGTGTGTCATGCTTTATGACAACATGCTCCTTAAAGAGCTCAAGTTCGTGTTCTGTAAAATCATTGTAAGATGAGCCTAGAATTAATCATGCAATCAAATAATAAAATCTTCTGTAACATAAGTTTTTATTTAAGAATGTTGCTTATTCATATGTTAAATGTTGAATTTTCCTCTTGGGGCTTAACAGTATTCAGAGACCTACAGGTGGATATCTTTGTTCTTCCTTATGTTCAGTGTCATTATCTATAATGGGGAGCTGTTTCCATGAACATAACACCTGGAAGAATTTCCTCAAAAAATTTTTTAAAGATTTTATTTATTTATTTGACAGAGAGATCACAAGTAGGCAGAGGCAGGCAGAGAGAGGGGGCAAAGCAGGCTCCCTGCTGAGCAGAGAGCCTGATGCAGGGCTGGATCCCTGGACCCTGAGATCATGACCTGAGCCGAAGGCAGAGGCTTAACCCACTGAGCCACCCAGGCACCCCAATTTTCTCAAATTTTAATGGGACATTAGAACCAAAAAATGTGAAAAGTGTTCTAGCCAGTAAAGAGAGTCTGGGGTTTTTATTCTTAAGAATTATGCTGCATAAATGAAATAAAAAGGCAGAAAATACAATAGCGTTGCATGTGTTCCATATACATCCATTTATTAATGCATATGCCAGAGGACAGCACTGTACTATGCATTTGGAGAAGTTATCAACAAAGCAATTGCCTAACAATTTAACATGAATTAGTGGATCTCACTGGTCTGTTGTTTACACACCCAGTAGCAAAATGTTCTGAGAGTCATGATACCAGTCATTTCTGTCCTTACCATAGCAGACCAGCTTGTTCACAAAACATAATCATTGTAACAGGTTCTTGTTTCTGCATGTGTATGTTGTCCACTAACAGTTATGACCAGAAGTTACAATTACAGGAACTGTTCTACGGCCAAGTATTTAGATACAGACTCTAAAAAGTCAAACCATAAAAAGACAGAAAATGCAAATATTCATAAACTATTTCATATTCAAAATCCAACCTAGTTATATTTTAATGTACCAAGCTGTATTGAGTTGTTTTCCTATTGTATCTGATGCATTCTGGGCTTGTAAATAACATAAATTATAAAATTATAAGCAGTTTCTTCAGATCTTATTTTACATTTTTCACTAAATAGATGAAGACGTGTCTTTTTGCTCCAGTGCAATATATAGGAATGCTGCATTCAGTATAAATTGTTGAATATTTTTTTTAAAGAAAACATGTAACTTGATTAGAATGCTATGTAAATAAGGAGATAGTCATAACTGTCAGAGGCAAAACACTAACAGTATAGTTAATTATTATAGATAATTTGAAGAAACAAACCTTCCACTGCATCTCTAAACCCTTAATCCTATGACTTTGTAAGGAATGACATTTGGTGAAGCCAAGACGTAATGCTAAATGGTAAATGTATCAACTTACCTTTTTTTTTTTTTAAACAAATGTGATGTGACCTTGGCAGTTTAAAAGAACAAAGTTTTGTCAATATATCAAACATTGTTAACAAACTATTTAGCATTGCTTTGTATAAGTTTGCTTTAATAGCTTTTCTTCACAGTGATATTTCAGAAAGGTTGGAAACTTGTCGGCATAAAATATTTCCCACCTTTTCTATTTTAATTTGTATGCAAAAATCATCACAATAGATCTGCAACTATAAAATTACAAACACTTTCTAGAAGTGACTGTATTTCTAGTTATGATAGAAAAAGTTAACTTGTATGACATCTACAATGAGGTAAGTCTAAATAAAATAAAATTTGGTAACAAATGCTTTCTGATCTATGGGAAATATAAGCGAATTTAACAAAAGACAGTGGACAAACTGAAAAAATGAGGTTTTTTTGTTTGTTTGTTTGTTTTTAGTATGTTTAAAGGATGAGAAATTGGTAATGAAATGAAACATTTTAAAAGATATTCTGGATTTTCACTTAACATTGTAATTTTGGCACTTCACGGAACATTTATTTTCCAAAGACCAGAACTGTTATAATATAAAAGTTCAGTAGGTTTTCCACATACTTTGTAGACATTGTACTTGAGTACTGGCAAACACTGAAACGTAGTGAACTAAACATTCCCATGTATTTGCACATGCATGCAGTAGTCAGAGTTTGTGGATTCTCAAAGATGATATCTTGCAGTATTTGTTTCAAGCACTCTCTTCAGCTGATCTGGTTTCGGATTTCAGTCTTACAAATTCTTTAGCCACATCATCGCTGGTCCTCTGAGAGAGTATTCTAAGGATAGTCAAACCAGTTTCATCCATAGAGACATTTTTCAGAAGGGGATACCATGCCCCATAGCTTCCCTTTTCTGCTATGTTCTGTAGTTGAATTACTGTCATTCCGATAATTCGATCTTCTCTGGCAAAGCAGTAATCTTTGACTGACAGATGAAGTTCATAGGCCCCTGGCCGGTTTTCATTACCCAGAATGCTGTTGTGAATTAAAAATAAGAATTTTGAGCAAAAGCTTGACTTCACCTAGGGCTCCATGTGGTTCTAAAATACTGTTAAAATTAAGTTTTCTCCATTCCTCAGCCATTTATTTGGCAAAATGCAGTATCATGTATTTATTTTTTTGTTAACATATAATGTATTATTTGTTTCAGGGTAGAGGTCTGTGAATCATCAGTCTTACACGATTCAGAGCACTCACCATAGCACATACCCTCCCCAGTGTCCATCACCCAGACCCCCTATCCCTCCCCTCCCACCGCCAAGCAACCCTCATTTGTTTCCTGAGATTCAGAGTCTCTTAGGGTTTCTCTCCCTCCCCTGATTATCATGTACTTTAACTCTGATGCAAATATCATTTCCATTTTAGATTGTCTTTATATAGATATACTTAGCAATCTAAATTAAGTACTTCTTTGCCTATATGGAAATAGGAAATCAATCTGAATATGCTTTTCTGTCTTGATATTAAACATATTAATAGATAATAATAAATATTAGATATTTATTAGATTAGATAGATAAGAGGTATTTATTAGATATTTAACAGATAAATATTAGATAATAGATAAAGATTAATAGATAATTTAATAATAAAATACACTATACTTAATTCTTGGAAGTGTGGTCTTCTCACTGACACAGGAGTAGGACGGGGTGGGGAAGGGTCGTGGAGGGTAGACCAAGGAAAGCGGTAGCTCTTGCCAGAAGCTCTATCCTTTTCATAGAACTTTTCAGAATAGAAGTTCTGTTCTCTTTTCTTTACCTCAGACTCCTGGCCATGCTATTATATCTAGGAGGCTTTTCTCAGGGGAATACACAACCTAGACTATCAAGCTACCACAGACAACAAGACTATTCACAAGATGCCAAATTAGATCCAAATCTCCAGAGTAAATCAGTTCCAGCAGAGCGTGGTGCCTCCGTGCTGGTTCTTTCGGATGGCAACAGTTAGACACCTGTCAAGTGTGGGGCTGAGGATGGTCTAGACTAATAACAACTTGGCAGCGCAGAACTGAGCATAATGAAGAAGGCTGTGTGGTAATACGCTGAAAGTAATCCTCCCCTGCCCCTTATTTTACTGCATCCTCAGATCTCCTTCACTTTCTAATGAAGGCACATCTGTTCCTCAGCAGTAGGAGCTTCCAAATCCCTTCCTTTTCTAAGTGACTTTCTTAGATCAAACATTTTGCAGAGACCAACTTTTGTTTCTGGGCAACGCTGATAACTGAAGTGTGTACCTCTTTTAGAGACAACCTGAAATAATGTGAAAGAAAATGGAGGCCTGATGGGTAAGAACAGAAGAGCAAAATCTGATGGGAGCTAGATCTTCTTATGAATTAAAATGCTCCAAAAGGCTGCCTTTCCCCAGAATTATGCATGGTTTTACAACCTCACAGTGTTATATCCGAATTTTGCATGGTTCAAGTAATTCCTAGAAACTTGTAGAAGACATTTTAACTGAATCAATTTGTGTGTGTGTGTGTGTGTGTGTGTGTGTGTGTGTGTAATTTAGAGGAGTACATACATGGATGTGAGCTGGTTTATTAGCAGGGATTTTGAATATGGTTAATCTATTACAGCCATTTTAAGAGATGTGGTGGGATGGTTAAGTTCTGATGAGTGGTAACAGAGTTTAATATTCAGAATTTACTGTGCTGAAAAATCTCTGGGAAACTAGGGATGCAAAACAAAGAATCAAACCAGTGATAAAGTATTTAGGTAAGCTAAGCATGTGTGCACGTGTAAACCCCAAGGGCTTGGTCCTCTTCTCTTCTCTATCCCTGATAGGTTCATCTAGATTTATGAAATTATATCTATACACAGTTAATTCTCAAGTTAGATCCAACTATCTATTTGATAGCCCATCTGGAATGTCCCTTAGGCATCTCCAAATCAATCCATTTAAAACAATCTTTGATCTCACCTCTTGTCCCGATTCTCCCACCTCAGGAAATCATTATCTATGCAACTGCTTATGCCCCAAACCTAGAGGTCATCTTTGATTTCACTCAGAGCCAGATAACTTCTATTTGCCTCAGCCAGATACACTTTCCATCCTTCATGTACTTTACAAAAGAATGCTGACCTGTAAGGACTGTATCAATAGTTTCTTCATACTGTGGCTTCCTTTTGGTTAAAACCAACAGGAAGCTCCTTCAGGATATCAGAAGTAATAGGGGGAGGTCAGAGTCTATTTCCCTGGGCCCTCATGTGTGATGCTGCCTCTAGGGTACTCCAAGGAAGGCCACTGCTCCTTTTGAGGTGGTTGATGACACATGAAGTCCCCCCCCCCCCGACACCCACCCCAGTTTTAGTAACCAATCTTTATCTCCTACATGCACAGTAGGGAAAGTAGCCTGACCCCTGCTTGACCCAGTTTATATCACTATGGCTTACAGTCCTTCAATTCTCACAGCCTGGTAGATTCCTTTGTAAATAAGGCTGTTATGATGGAATATCCTAAATTAAGTGTTTGCAGAAGCCTAGCTTATATACCCCTTCCTTCATGGGCTACTTCCAGTCGACTGCAAGTTCCATTCTAATACATAACCACCAGTTTCCACTTCCTTCTCTCTCTCTACTACCCACTTCCATTTCCCTCCTACCAGCTCTACCAACTGTGAGTCAGTATCCTCTCTTGCCTGGACGACTGCAACAGCCTTCTAACTCATCTCTCCATGTTTGCTCTTGTTTTCCTATCATTTTTTTTTTTTCTACAGCAAACAGAATAATCACTTAAATATATAAATCAGATCATTCACATTCATATCTGAAAAGTCTTCAGATTGGGGCTTCTCTGAACACCCACTCTAAGCAGCCAATCAACCAACCTATGATATCAGCCTGTTTTAATTCTCTGTATAGTATTATCCTGTGATAGATTTTTGCTTATTTGTGATTTTGATGTTTCTCATCCATGATGTTCCTCATTTCCAGAAAGTAACTTCAGTGAGAGCAGAGACCTTTTGTTATATATACCAAATTCCTCCAATAGTGCTTAAAGCATGGTAGGCACTGGACAGCTACTGAGCAATGGAAGGGAACTAAAAACTTAATTCAGCTGTCTGAATTTGCTGGGATCAGGGAAGAGCAGGAATACATGAACCTATAGGTTCTACCAACTGTGAGTCAGTATTCTCTCTTGCCTGGACTAAACCTATAGGTTTCCCTTTCCTTAGCAAAGCCCAGTGTCGTTCCCACCCTAATCCCCTCAGTAAGTTTAAGCTGTATAATGGCTATTGCCTGGCTGAGTAGGTGAGTGGGGTCCCAACTTACAATTGAAATGTTTCATTGTACTTTGGTGACCATGTGTTGCTTTTTGTCTTCGTGCCTTGTTTTCTCTTCTTGTCCCCAAGGTTAGGTCCCAGTATACAGACTTCCACAAAGGGCCGGAACATTGCAGTGGTCTGCCAGTTTAGGTCATTAATAGCAATCACTGAAAACCATAAAGGAAAGGAATGCAAAGTGTTAGCAAACAAATGTGTGGAATCTTAGCCTCCTCTTCGGTCCTTAGAGTTAATTTTTTTTTTAGAATTAATTTCTTTTTAATGATGTATGAAGCCATAACTTGCCCTTGATAGTGTGGTAACCCTACTGATAAACATGCACGCACACCCACACCCCCCCACACACACACATAAAGCAATTTACTCTTCTGAATGTACACTTGACCGAGCTTTCAGTTCTAAACTGTGTGGTATTGGTGTAGTGAAAATTTAGCTAAAATTGAAATGACATTTTTTTTACTAATGAAAAGTTATCATTCTTGTTTAACTAAAAATGTGATTTTTTCATATCAAAAGTGAAGATATGTTCATCATAAAACACCTAAAAAATATACAGAAAATAAGGAATAGATGAAAATAAAGTCTGTAATTTTATCAGTAAGGGGCAACGATGTAATATTTTGGTATGTATGCTTTCAATATTTATATGTAGAATGGGAGCAGTTGTAGTCTTATGAGTCAGCTATATTTTTAAAGTCTATTGTGGATATCTTTCTAATTCATTATATATTTTCAAATTGCAAATAGTCAACTATATGGATATTCCATCCTATGTTTAATGAATAAGTTACTGTTATGGCTCTTTCCTAATTTTAGGCATCATAAATAATTCTTAAATGTGCATTCTTCTGTGTATACTTTTGTCATCCTTTGAAAAACGTTTAAAAATATATTATAATTAAAATACTTATTGTAAAAGTTCACAACTTTGAGTATTTGATATGTAGTGTCAAAATATTTTTGTAAAATATTTAAAGACACTGGCAAGTGTAGGCATGTCCATTTACCAACACAGTACATAATCCATTATAGACTATAACTGTTACTTTTATAATGCAAGCTATACATCAGGCGATGCAAATTTAAAATGTGTCAGAAGGCCATGGTTTTTAATAAGGTGGATATGGTGACTAACTCTATAATAGTATAAAACAGAATATGGCTTTATTGAGCAAAATTAACACTTAAATTTCACCTTTGTAATATCTGCCGCATTCAGATTATATTTTTGCAATCAAAAACCAATAGATTGAACTAGTCATTAAAAAGAAAAAAATCAAGTCTGTTATTGAAAATCACATAGAAAAACAAGTATATAGGTAGATAATGTGAATGGTAAGAACATAGTGACCCAACATATAAGATTTGACAGGTTATGGAGCTGACCATAGCCCTAATGTTCAATGTACATTCTAGCATCAACAAGAGAAAATGTTCAATGTATGCCAGTTTGAAATGTAATCTCTAATGTATTTAAACCATTTAGATACTTCAGATAATATAGGCTAAATATCTGTGCCGTTGATTTTTAGATCAAAAGTTCTGGTTTCATGAAAAGGCTATGAGCATGCCCTGAAATCATTACATGTTTTTAAAAATAGATCTAAGAAAAAAATTACATTTTTCATATTATTGTAAAGGTTAAAGTCTACTAGGCTATTTGGTCCATCTGGACATGATACATACCTTTTACAGTGACTTTATGCTCTCCAGTTCCTGGGGTTGCGGTGATGTCCACATGCACAGATATCTGACCCACTGAATCTTTGGAGGGGTGACCTGCAAATGAGTAGACATTTACTGCCTCAAACTTTCAGGCTACTTTAATAATAGATAGGTACATTTTCTGCATAAGGGACTTTAAAGTGAGTTCATGGAAATGAATGGTTCTTTTGATTAATAGCACACAATAGGTATCCACAAATGTTCACAGTTAAATTTGCTCTTTGGGGTTGAAGCTTTGGTATAAACATATGTACCCCACTGAGCTAAGATTTCATATGATCCTCAGATATTATAAGACACTGTGTTAGTACTCATATGGTTAAAAGAACTCGCACTTGCCTCACTAGGCCCAATTAAGCTCTCTTCATTGTTTATGTGCAAAGGTGTGTTATTGACTTTCATGCCTGAAAGACCTTTTCTACAATGTGCGCTACCAAAGCAGTAGGGCCACAAAGATGGCTCTGTAGAGCTTCTACTTTCATGAAGCCCACAGTAGACCAGGAGAGACCAACCTATGAATACATTGCTGCAGTACAGTACAAGTTCTATAATGTATATTTGCAAGGTCTGCTGATGGTATAAAAAGGAGTAGTTCATTCTCCCCTCATAAAGTTTACTCAAGAGTTAACATGCCACCAACGTTGGCTTTCTTTTTTAAGTGACTCTTAATCTCACAAAACAAACTGAGGGTTGCCGGGGGGAGGGGGTTTGGGAGAAGGGGTTGGGATTATGGACATTGGGGAGGGCATGTGATTTGGTGAGTGCTGTGAAGTGTGTAAACCTGGTGATTCACAGACCTGTACCCCTGGGGATAAAAATATATGTTTATAAAAAATAAAAAAATTAAAAAAAAAAAAAAGTTAACATGCTGTATTGGAAAGTCCCTGTGATTTGGGGTCAGATAAATTTAAATTCGAATCATAGTTATACCACTACTGGCTCCCTGATCAGATTTTGCCATATTCTCAATTTGGTTTTCTTATTTGTAAAATAAAAATAATAATACCAACCTCTTAATATACACACATGTATTAACATCTATGAACATACATATTTTTCCACAAATAGGAGCATATGTTCTAACTATCCTTTACCTTACCTTTATCTTTTCACCTAAAACTTCATAGATTATTCCATTTCAATATGTATAAAGTTATCCCTCGAGAGCCTGGAATAGCACAGCGCTAACTACAAAGTAAATGTTCAATGAGTAGTTGCATGAAAATGAATCACTGAAATGTTTACAAATAATTAAAACATGGAAACATTTAAAACATTTAAAATAATGTTTGGCCTTTACTCCATTATGTGAATATACTACAATTTATTTAACCATATCTTGTTCTCCGATCTTTTGCTGTCAGGAACAAACTATAGTAAGTATTATTCATATTTACAAGTTTATAGTGTAATTTCTATAAGTGAAATTTACTTGTCAGAGTAGGTGAACTCTAATTTTGTCCCATAGAGATTTTTTAAAGCAAATTCTTATTTAAAATTTTTAAAATTCCAATGTAATTAACATAGAAATTATATTAGTTTCAGGTATATACTACAGTGCTTCAACAATACTATGACACTACTCAGTGCTCATCATAAGTGGACTCTTTATCTCTTTCACCTGTTTCACCCGCCCCTCCCCACTATCCATCATTTTGTTCTCTGTAGATAAAAGTTGGTTTTTCAGTTTGTTTTTTTTTTTTTGTCATTCATTTTGTTTTCTAAATTCCACATATGAGTAAAATCATATGGTGTTTGCCTTTCTCTGACTGACTTATTTCACTTAATATTATACCCTCTAGATCCATCCATGTTCGTGATCCACCACAAGGTTGGTGATATATAGGATAGTTTTACGTTATCCCTAAGTTGGTGATAACCTTATGAAATGAGGTCCTCCTCTTCAAGAATAGAATATGACTTCCTATTATTCAAGTCTTCTTCTGTGTACTTCAATTATGTTTTATAGTTTTACATTTTTCTTTGTGTGAATGGTACATATTTTTAAAGGCTTTTTAAAAAATATATATTTATTTGAAAGAGAATGAGTGAGAGAAAGGAGGGGGCAGAGGGAAAAGGAGAGAGAGAATCTTAAGCAGACTCCATGCGCAGGGCAGAGCCCAAAGAGGGGCTCGATCCCACAACCCTGATCATGACCCAAGCCGAAATCAAGAGCCTGATGCTTAACCGATGGAGCCATCCAGGTGCCCCCCCCATCTGAACTTTTTAATGAAAAATGTGCCCTTAATTCTTTTGAGTGTTACACATATATAATCAAGTATCTTTAATCAGTGAAACATTTCACTTTTCCTTTCTAGTTTTTATGCCTCTTATGCTAATTTTATTGGCTTGTACTTCTATTATATTACATGATAGTATTTAAAGTAGATATGCTGTTATCCTCCATTTGGCTCTCCAAATTCATTTCCCATACTTTTCCACTCTGCCTTCTGTCCTCAGAGGCTGTCTGACAATTTTAGTGATGTCTTCTCTACTCTAGTGTCTATTTGGGTCTGGCCAAAGGGAAGCCCTGGCAAGAGATTAGAAGCAGGAAAGAGAGTCACATCAGATATTTATTTCTTTGGTCACCTTCCTGTGGGCTTACTTTGTGCTGGCTGAATCCTGTAACCAAACATCATAATTTCCTTCAAGCAGCCCTCACTAGGTGACAATATTTTTTCGAGTGTTGCTTCCTCCTCCCTTGTTACTGTTAACGCAAAGAGTAGTTTAATAGTTCACTATTCCTTCTGGTTTCTTTATATCCCCTGCCCATACCTTTCTATGTAGTTTATTAAATCCTTTGCAAATAATCTTAATTGCGGTGTGCCAACTGTTGGGACTTTGGTTAACAGAGTTAATGTTTTTGATTTGCTCATAACTTTAATGAAAATACTTCGAGTATTTTCCCAATACTCCTTCGTGGAACAATGAGACAGTTTTTGAAGGGAGGAACAGGCTAAAAATAGACACTAATTTCTTAGGAAATATTACTCCCAGAGGAGAAAATCCTTAAGGAGGCTCCTCAAGGCTGAGTTGGAGTTCATCTCTTAGACAAAGTCAAGGAAATAGCATGAGAGCACATGCATCAGTCAGAATGGCGCCTCCTGGAAACTGCGAGCAGCTTAGTATGGATGGAGCACAGATGAGGGAGTAGTAGCCAGAGGAAAGCTTTAACAACACGGTGGTACCCTGAATGCCGTTTAGAAGTGTGGAGATATTATCTCAGAGCTGCTGAGAAGTCTCTGAAGTTTTTGGCTCTAAGAGGCGTAGTCCGATTTATTTCTAGAAATAATTCCTCTCATGTGCGTAAGAGATGGATCACTCCATTCTCTTCTGGAAAGACCATTGCGTCTCACTGTACCATGAATCCAGTCCTAAAACCTAACTCTTTCCTAGGATGCTCTTGATGACCTTCTACTTGATCCATGTCGTAGGTCTGTGCTGTTCACATTAGTCAATTCTTGAAAACTTTCTTCATGTTTTCACCAAGACAAACCACATGTTGTGGACATCCTTTCTCTATTATCCTATGAAACCCTATCCAAACAGCTCTACTATAAAAATATGTTCATTTCTTTATCCCACAAACAATCTGCAATTTTGTTCTTGATTCCTTCAAATGCTAAAAATCCTGGGCCGTGGAATCATACTGCTTTGATTATGCAGATGGTCTCACTCACTCACTAATGGATAATTAAAACTCCATGAACTTTCATTTTCTTGTTTTTAAAGTGGGTATAAAACCACCTACCTGGCAACACTGTGGTGAGGCTAAAAAGAGATAATTAAAGAATACATAGAATATTTTGAGCCTTGCATTTAACAGCTGCTAGGAAATGCTTCCAAGTTTATTATGACAATAATTCAATTCTTAATAAGGGAATATTTCAAAATTATTAAATTCTTTTAAGATTCAGGCATAATGTCCACATATAGAAATTATGAAAAAAATATGGACATTATGGTTATCTAGATCAAAGACTGCAAGAAGATAACTCCAGAATGATGGACAGTCTGCCTAGCAACCTTGGAATTCTACTTCCTTCCCTCAGACTTCCTGGGTTGAGTAGAATAGAGATGGCAGATTTTTAGAGCCCTCAAATGTCTAATAAGGAAGACTTCCTTAAAATGTAAGACCACTTATTAACCAAGAATCTGGTGAGATGAGTTTTCTTTTGATTGATTTTTGTAGCTATTGCTGAAATCACAGGTGATGGTAAAATGTCTCTAAGCGACAGTGAAAATGCATGCATCTAGTTTGCATATTTTCATTGTTTTACTAAAGATCTGAGCTTGCTCAGTGCTTGGGTTTGTGGTTAAAATAGGTATGGCTTGTCTTGTATGTATCTTTGAGCGATGATACAGCAGTGGCTGGATTCTGCCCAGAGTAAACATCATGAAATGGTCGTTAGGCAAGTTATTGATTGAATGTGTTTATAACTGAGGAAAGCCTTCCATCGGGACACTTGCCAGGAGCGTCATTTCTTCATTTGAGTGTAATTTAAAGTCTTTAATTGTGTTACAGAATTTGAGAGATTTTTATAGCAGGGAATATTAAAGTTCTAATTAGGGAACTTGGGTTTCTGTTTGCGGCCTTTATTTTGGAGGAGAAATTTTATACTGTTTTAAAACAAGGAGCAGCTTATGAGACTTGCTCAAAACCTTTTAAAATGTGCTGTTTAAATGCACAGATACAAGTTTTCCCTTTTTACAATTGCTTTTCTTCCATCTTCTACATGTACCTGCTGTGTGTGTGTGTGTGTGTGTGTGTTTGTGTGTGTGTGTTCCCTAAAGAGATACAGACAGTTGCATTGGGAAGAGAAAAACATTAAAAATCATACGTATGTACTCAGCAGTGAATGAACACTTCTGTGAAACTGCCTGGGTAGAGTCATTTATACCAGACTCTAAAAATGCACATTTTCCTTTCTAACACAAAATGTGAAATTTACTGCTCAATCAAGTCAAACGTAGGCTTGAGAACTGACTTCTTAATGTGTCACAACCCTAAACAAGTGGAGTTAAGAAGTAGTTTAAAAGCGTTTATCATTGATTGCCGTTATTGCTTTAATGGCCATGCTGTGCACGACTGTCACTTTAGGACTCCAGGTCCTGCTTTCGTGGCCAGCTGCTTATACCACCCCCTAGAAGCCATGCTAATGCTTGGTATTGTAGTAAATTATGCAGTGGTTTTTTCTTCCTAACTATATTCCATAATGGCAGGGAGATTCTATTAATATTAATAATTCACACATTTTATCTCCAATTATATAATAAACATATGATGTTATTTTGATAGATACTAAAGAGCCAATTCATTGATTAAACCTGCCAGCAGTCCTCACTTTACATGGTGTGATAGGCCTAGATTCCTGCTCCCATAGTTTAGTAAAATAACACCCTGTCCCTACAAACAGGTTCAGATTTCACTTATCATGGTATAGTAAATGTGTATCATTGCACAAAGTATAAACTTTGCTTCTAGATTTTAGTTCACAGATCACTACATAAATAACAGAGATGTCATCAGTGATCAATTACATTGTTTCTTTCACAGTCTGCTAGTATTTACCTGTTCAGTTTACACATACAGCAAGGGTGTAGTTGTGATGCTGCCTTCCCAGTGAGGAACCCATGTGACGTTTTACAAACATGGACAATCAGAAGAAGGGACTGACCGGCAAAGATGAAAGGACAGAAAAGAACTAAAGAGTGATGAGGCTGGAGTGAAATTGGCATAGAATGTAAATGAACTAATGGACAAGGTTATTGAACTTGGGAATGTTGACACTACCACTAACAGAGACACTAGAGAAACAGACAGGGAACTCAGTGAAAGTGAATTTACTGGCAGTAGATGAGGCAGAAGATGAAGATGTACTAGTGGAAGAGACACTGGGGGAAAATCTTTACATTTAAGGAACTCTGAGAGATGTTACGATTTTGAAGTAGAAAAGATATATTGTCAGTAATTGACCCAAACTTCAGAAGGAATATGACATTCCATCAAGGTATACAAAAGATGTTTGCTCTTTATAGTAACATGATGAGAAAATGCAAGTACTAGGCAAACTACTTTTTTTTTTTAATTTTTAATTTTTTATTTTTCATAAACATATATTTTTAAAACTACTTTTGATAAAGATTTTAACAAGAAATGAAACACTTTAATTCTCAATGTTTCCAGTATTTCCAATTACAATGTATTGAGTGTTGTACTATTTTTTCATTTGCCTGTACATTTATAACTGACAGTAAAAAATCTTGTTTCTTCTGACAATGTTTGCAAGATTAGGATTAGAATCCTAATTTTTCATGTTAATTAGCAAAAGTGCTTTGCACAGATACAGTTTACACAATTATTTTTACAGTCCTGCATCAGTGTGCAAAGTCATCACTGTGTACATATATCTGAGTTGACTTATTAACTACTTTTGCAGGTGCTAAAACTATGGAAGCTGCTTGCTTAAGTCAGATGTGAGTTACAGGTGTGTTATACGGGCAAGGTACTGTTCCTCCTATCTGGTAGGTGTGCTATAGACTTGAATCTGATTATCCATGTACATGGTGAAATCTGTTGATTTTCTATCCCAGGATTAAAAAAAAAAAAATGGGCAAAAGCATTTGAAGAAAATATACATTGATCAGGTAGTTATTTCCTCCAAAGAGAAAGATAACATATAAGAGATTTCCCCCAAAGAGAAAGATAACATATAAGAGATTCCATTTCCCATGGAATGGAATATGAAAATCACCTAATATTCTGCTTTTTATTAACAGTTTTTATGAGAATTGAATGAAAACTTAATCTGAGGCTATGCCTGTTACATAATCTTGTCTATACAAAATCCATAGGAATTAAACACTTGTGTCTCAGATCAACACCTGGGCCTCTGGAATGTGTCCTTTGTCACTGATGTTAGTAGCTCAGACTTCCCCTTCAGGAATGAAAACTGCTTATGTGAATAAACATTGGCAAATGGTGTAGGACTGCTTTATCTGAAGTCCTTTTAAGAAGAACAGCTTTTGAGGATAAAAGATACTGAGTACTATCAGATTATGATACACTAATATATAAGCATGCTAATAGAGTTAGTCTCCCATCTTTCATAATTTTAGCACACACTGTGAGGGACTAAATATTATAAACATTTAGTAATGATTATTCATGTGATAATTAACTCCAGGTCCTCAATAAGCATTCTGTAAAATGTCAGATGAAAAATACTACAACTGCTCAAGTGACCACTCCATTTTATCCAAACTAGCTAAGCCTCTGAAAGGGGGCTTGAATCTATTCTCAGAGCTCTTTGCTGGGACCCTCAAAGGGAAGGCATGGGGAGTTCATGAGGAATGACCATTCTGGCAATGTCACCGTTGAGTATCAGAGCTGACAGGTCTACAATTCAAGGTGGGAGTAACCTACCTCCATTAAGTTCTCTTAAGTTGTTAGACAACCTTGAAGACGGTAAGGTCAAATAAACCACGGAAGTGCTTTATTAACTTGAACTCCTTTTCTTCTGTCAACCCTTCTTTTGCCTTCCTCTGTTTCTTTCCTGTTCTTTTCTTATTACCTCCACAGTATTTAATATATATTTGAAGGAATTCATGGTAATCATGCATGGCTATAATTTTTGACCACTTATGTGTGGCAGGCATTGTGTTAAGTGCTTTAGTTATAAGATCTTGCTTTGATATTAAAGATGATAGGTACATTTTACAGATGGTGAAACTGGGTCCTAGATGTTACCTGTCCAAGTCACTAAATGGGCAATCTGGGGTTTGGTCTCAGATCTCTGGTTTAAAGGGTCCGGTGTATATGGTGCTGTGATGTTCATTAAACACTACTTTTCTTCCAGCACTTACCCTTTTATACATCAAAGAGGAAAAAGCAAACTCTGTCTTGGTGTTTTGTTTTATGGCATTTAAAGTCTTGCTGAACTAAAATGTAGAAATGATGTGAAATCAAAGATAAACGTCACACTATATAGACAGATAGCATCTGGATATCTTATGATTATGTGTTTTTATGTGATAACATTAAGCTTGCATTTGCAACTTTTTATATTAAATTCCACAGTATTTTACCTATCAAATTCCAGTTATCATTCAAATATGCATTTAAATTAATTTTGCTTCTTGGAACAATATGGTTTCTTAGATTTCTGTGCTTTATCCTTAAAGTTACTACTAATTGAAATGTTTTTTTTTTCTTTTCTTGAAATTTTCTGAGTTCTACTTATTTAATGTAGAGTATAGTATTGGTTACAGGAATAAACTATAGTGATTCATCATTTACATATAATACCTAGTGCTCATCTCAACAAGTGTCTTCCTTAATATCCATCTCACATTTAGCATATTCGCCACTCCCCACCTTCCCTCCAGCAACCTTCAGTTTGTTCTCTATAAATTAAGAGTCTCTTATGGTTTGCCTCCCTCTGTTTTTATCTTATTTTAAATTCCACATATGAATGAAATCATATGATATTTCTCTTTCCCTGACTTATTTGGCTTAGCAAAATACACTCTAATTCTTTTTGTTTTTTTTTTTAAGATTTTATTTATTTATGGGACGCCTGGGTGGCTCAGTGGGTTAGGCCTCTGCCTTCGGCTCAGGTCATGATCCCAGGGGCCTGGGATCGAGTCCCGCATTGGGCTCTCTGCTCAGCAGGGAGCCTGCTTCTCCTCATCTCTCTCTCTGTCTGTCTCTCTGCCTATTTGTTATCTCTCTCTCTCTGTCAAATAAATAAATAAAATATTAAAAAAAAAGATTTTATTTATTTATTTGACAGACAGATCACAAGTAGGCAGAGAGGCAGGCAGAGAGAAAGAGGAGGAAGTAGGCTCCCTGCCGGGCAGAGAGCCTGATGTGGGGCTCTATCCCAGAACCCTGGGATCATGACCTGAGCCAAAGGCAGAGGCTTTAACCCACTGAGCCACCCAGGTGCCCCTAAACTCTAATTCTCTCCACAGTGTTGTGAATGGCAAGATTTCTTTTCATTTTTAATGGCCGAGTAAGAGTCCATTGTATATATGCACCACGTTACTAATTGATAATTAGTCAATAACCACTCCCCACCAAGTCTCCCTGGGGAGCTGCTTTCATTGTTAAAATAACTGGAACACTAGGAAATTGTGATGTTGTTTTCACTTTTTTTTTTTTTAACTTTAACAGCATTTCTTTAATGTTGCATTACATTATTTATGTGCTTTCAGTCTGTCTTGCTTACCAAAATATAAGCTCTGTGAGCAAATTATCTTTGCCTTGGTCACAGATCTTTAGTGAGTAACACAATGCCCAATACATAGGACGCACTCAATAAATTTTTGCTGAATACACATAGTTATAAAATTTTAAAGAAAGGTTAAGAATAATGCTTAAAGTTCAAGTTTGAAGTTCTAAAGAATAATTATAAATGATAAACTGGTTTTATGACTTGGGAGTTTTATTGTGATCTACCTTTCTATTTTGATTTGCAGATTTTAAAAAAGAGATAATGTATTAGAGAAACAGTTGAGATTCCAAGAATACTTCTTCCTGTCCCCATTCTCCATTAGTGGATTCAGAGCTTATGACTTAAATGTTTTATACTTTTATTGATTATAAATATTATGCATTTATAATTATATTATTCAATACATTTAAAAATATTTATAAATGGTTGTGGGTATGATTTCATTTATTTATTTATTGGTTTTAGAGGTTTATTAAATGTTGCTATAGTTCATTCATTTACAACCTCTATTATTTTATGAATAGATCATTATTTGTTCACATATTCCCCTATTAATGATTATTCAAGTTGTTTCCAGTATTTTGCTATATAGCAAATGAAGCAACAAAATAGCAACACAGTTTCAATAGCCATTTTTTATTATGTCTCCTATTAAGATTTTGATCAGCATTGCACTGAACTTGTAGATTGTTGGGGACCTTGATGATATTGTTGTATAGGACATGAGCACAGTACTTCACTCTGTTCATTTACTTATATTCTTACATCTTACCTTGAATAAAATTTCAGGTTTTTTCCTAGAGGTCTTATACATATTTTGCCAAATTTACTTGTAGGTATTTTAATTGTTTTATTGTTTTAAATGATTTTTAAATTTCATATTCTAATTGGCCACTCATGAGCAAAGGAATGCTGTTGAGGTTTTATGTTGATTTTGTAAGGAAGGATCTTGTTAAAACTTTTTATTCTAATAGTTTACAGATTTTCTTATGACTTCTATGTAAATAACATCTGTTTTTAAGTTTTTTTCTCTTTTTCAATTCTGTTTTTGAGTAGAGAATTTAATGTGTCTGTAACCTTGAGATAAAAACTTAACATGGACAGTATGTAAAGGGAAACTCATGAAACTAGTTTGTACATATAACTATAAAAGCTAAATGAAATACAGATAGAATACAATCCATTCACCAAATACAGCTTATTTTAACTAGAAAAGGTTTGTTTAAACTATAATCATAATAAGTATAACTAAAAAATTCCCAAATTCTGAAAAAAATTTGATAAATTTTAGTGCCCATTCATAACAAAAACTGACATAATTCAGATTTTAGGCATGGTTTCTAAATGTGATAAAGAATATTCCTTTTAAAACAATAACCAATATCATACCCACATGTTAATTATTAGAAATCTTCTTTTAAAATTCAGAGCAAAAAGAGAATAAATACAATGTTCTGAAAATTTATATGAAACCAATGATTTAAAAAATAGAAAGTATTGTTTGGGTCCTAGAAATGGCAACAATTTTTTTGCAACCCTATGTTTGTTAAAAAAAAAAAAAAACAAAACCCTAATGTTTTTTCTTTAAGAGAGTCTCTTGAATTAACTCGATGAGATAAAAACCATAAGAAACGAATAGTTATATGATTTTGAATCACAATATATATCATTCTCAAAGCAGCAAAATAAATGTGTGTTTGTATGTGTGTGTGTATATGAATTTCTCACAAAGAGAAATTTGTGAGAAATTTGTGTGTGTGTGTGTGTATACCCTGAAATTAACCTAATTAAAAATGTGATAAAGCCATGAAATTTGACTCAGACATAAAAGGATAATTATTAATAAAAGAAAAATATATCTCTAACATAAAGATAAAATACATTAAGGATGGTCACTTATTTTCATATTTAGTTATAGATTTACTGCAATTCTAATCAGATTCCCAAAGGCTTTTAAAATATATATTTTCTTACAGACTCCAAAGCCCATTTGGAAATGCATTTCTAATAGAAACTAAGAACTTATTAAAAACAGAACTTATTAAAGGGAACTAAGATCTTATCACAACTTCTTCAAGAAAGTACCTAAAAACATATTTAAAAGGAAAAATTAAGACTTATTCTTATAAAATATTAAAGCATCTTATTAAGCCACAGTAATTAAATTGGTCTAATTCTGGACTGTAAGTAGACAGAATAGGGTAAGAGTTCCAGAAACAGAATTCCAGTATAATTAAGATATCAGTGACAAAGGGACCATTGGTGGGAAAGGGGAAGATGACTTCATATTGGTGGAAGAATTGGGTAATACCGGGGGGAAAAATGTTTAATTTACATCCTCACCATACATCATATACCAAAGATAAATTCTGATATATTTTTTAAAAAATTTAAAATTGAAAAATCAAACTAAAAGAAGAATATAATATAGACAAATTTTTATTCGATATTTGTATGTGGAAAGACTCCTTGGACTTACAGAAATAAATCACAGATGAAAGCACATTGAAAACATTTGTAGGTCAAAAGATATCATAGGCTGGGCGCCTGGGTGGCTCAGTGGGTTGGAGCCTCTGCCTTAAGCTCGGGTCGTGATCCCAGGGTCCTGGGATTGAGCCCCACATGGGCTCCCTGCGCAGCGGGGAGCCTGCTTCCCTGCCTCTCTGCCTGACAAATAAATAAGTAAAATCTTAAAAAAAAAAAAAAGATATCATAGGCAAGTAATCAACCAAGAATATGTTTACACATTACAGAGAGTTACTCTCCTTAATTTATAAAACAATCATACAAATTGATAAACTCTAGGATGCCAATAAATAACTGAATATAGGTCATAACCAGACAATTCACAAAGAGAAATTCAACTACTTAATATTAAAAATGCTAGGGATTTAGTGGAAAATCTAAAATTCTAATCTGTTTTTGATGGTAATGAAAGTTGGAACAAGCTTTTGTTGGAAAAATACTTGAGTATTACATGTTTTCTAGATATTCACAACTTTGAGTTTAGGATTTTCATAGTGGAAGTCTATTCAAAATGTAATTCTAAATACATAAAAGAATTTACATGGAAATGTTTATAATATTAATTGAAAATTGAAAAATTTAAGTATTTTGGGAATAAGCTAATTATGAAATATCATCTATGTGATTGGATATAAGTATAACATATTGTTAAAGAGCAGATAATACCACGTAAAATACTTAGCTTGAAATACTATATGGAAAATACACGGTTGCATATAAAGCTCCTGAAGTATTTCTAACAAATATGAATATCAAAAGTTGAATAGTTTCTTTAAGATTTTATTTATTTATTTGACAGAGAGATCACAATTAGGCAGAAGCAGGCAGAGAAAGGGGGAGAAGTAGGATCCCTGCTGAGCAGAGAGTATGATGTGGGGCTCGATTCCAGGACCCTGAGACCATGACCTGAGCCGAAGGCAGAGGCTTATCCACTGAGCCACCCAGGCAGCCCAGCATATGTTACCTTTATAATCAAAATAAAATAAAGGTAGTTAAAACAAGTCTAAAAACTATTATCAAGGGAGTTTGATTTAATATTGTTTAAAACACAAAGTTTGTCAATAAATAGGAATTTTAAACTCCCAATTATAGAGGTTTGAAATAATACATCCATGTATTTTTATAGAAGAGTTTGATAGAGATTATAAATAGCTGAATCAGGATCCCTACAAGTTCCCCCAGAGTTAACGTAACGATGTTCTCACACCTCCTCCAGTTGGCACCTTCCCCTTTTCCAACCTTGATAACACCATTCTTCCTGCCATCCAAGCTCAAATCATTGAAAACCCCATGGGACTTTCCCTCTGCTTTGTTTACTGATCCTAACAACCAAATTTTGTCTGTTACTCTTTACATAGTGTATTTAACTCAATCTCTGCTTCACCATGCTACTCTTTTAGTTTAGGACCTTTTCACCACATCTAGATGGCTACATCACCTTCCAAGAAATCACCTTGCTTTCATGTATTTCTGTTGTATTTTATAGAACTTAGCAGGAGTAAGCTTCCCAAGGGCGCCTGTTGCTTTGATGGAAAATTCCAAATTCCCCTAAGTAACTCATGGCTTTCGAAATTCTCCCTCCATTAATTAGAATCAAATTTCTCTCTCACTACACTCAGCAGTGTCCCTTTTCACAAACCTTTATTCCACATTCATATCCTGCTCCTCTCTAAGCTTTGCCACCCTTCTTTGGCTTTCCCAGTCACTCCAGTCTATGTTATTTACTGTCATTTGGAGCCACTTCTACATTCTTATTCAATACCACTCATTTTGGCAATTGAAAATATTCTACCTTATCATGTATTCCTATTTTCTCTCCTACCAAACATTATTGCATTAGAAATTACAACAATATTAAAATAGTTTCAATGTTAAATTAAAAAAAAACTATATTGTCTAAAATGTTTGACAATATCTGCTATTGACAAAGCAGGTTGGATTTTTAATGTTAAAAAGTGTCAGTTGGGAAGTAAGTTCTGGAGATACAAAGTTGCTATGACGCAGTGCAGAGAAGGTAAGAGGTCAGTTCTGGACCGTATTACCTGGATTTGAATGCAGGCTCCACCTTATATTAGCTGGGTGACCTTGGACAAGTTGTGTAGTCTCTCTGTGGCTTAATTACCTCATTTTTATTTTTATTTTTTTATTTTTTTTTTAATTTTTATTTTTTATAAACATATATTTTTATCCCCAGGGGTACAGGTCTGTGAATCACCAGGTTTACACACTTCACAGCACACACCAAATCACATACCCTCCCCAATGTCCATAATCCCACCCCCTTCTCCCAAACCCCCTCCCCCCGGCAACCCTCAGTTTGTTTTGTGAGATTAAGAGTCACTTATGGTTTGTCTCCCTCCCAATCCCATCTTGTTTCATTTATTTTTCTTCTACCCACTTACCTCATTTTTAAAAACAGAAATAATAGTAGTACTTGCCCCATTAATATGTTACAAAGATTAAAGACGTCACCTGTAAGGGACTTAACAAATATATGTGGCTTATAGGAAGTCTTTCCTATAATTGTGGTTGTTTCTTAAAATATTACACCAGTCCTCTCCTTTGACATAGAAATTTCCTTTTTTCTATTGAGGAAATCTTCAATTTATCATCTTCCATGAATCTGTTATACAGAAATACTTGCATAAATATACAAAGACATGACTGACTAAAGATATTAATGGAAACATTTTTACAATGGTCAAAAAATTAGATACAACCAAAAAATTAGATACAACCTATATAGTTTATAAGTAGTAACATTAGGAAATATAACCATATTTCATTATGAAATATGAATGTGCATTTAAAAATTGAAAAATCTGTATATAAGTTATGAAAAGATAAGTATGAAAAATCAAATAGCCTAAAAGTATGCACATTATCCAACTAAGGTGGGTAAAGAAAGATGAATTTAAGTTTTATATTGTGTATGACCAAAAGTCTGGGAGAATAAATAGATAGAATCAGCAAAGTGTATTAGCTCTTACATATGAAACACTTTCATATCACCTGATTTGATTTTAGTGAGCATCTATCACTTGTTAATTAAAATGTTTCCATATACAAAAAGAAACTTAGGGTAGGAAAATGAAGGTGATGAGTTAAGTTCATTGACTTAGAATCCTCTGCTTTCCCTAACAATGAGAGTACACGCTTTACTGATGTGGCTGTCATTTTGACCAGGATGTTATCCACCCTGCCGAGCAGATATCATGAACAAATTGCTGAATGCAGCATGTGAGCAAGTAATTGAACAGTGTTGAGAGGAAAATTAGTAATATGCATTGATGGGTTGATGGACCCATGTCCGCAGTGATCCAGTAATAGATACCTGGATGACAGCAGAAGACAGAGCTCACTTCCTTAGGGTAATCAGTAAGGACTGCTCGGCAGGCAGAATATTCTCAAGCAGCAGTAAAAATCATTAAAAATCAGTTTTGCTAGGGATAATAGAAAGATCCCAGAGATAACCATAGTTACCAATAGTAGGTCTGAGTATTCATTTAATAAAAAAGACTTTATTGCAGGCCAAAACCATGAAGAAATAGAGACTCTTGTTGAAACAGTAAAATGGAACTTCCCCATCAGTTTGGAGCAGCTACCCTGCAGGAGGCGGGTATACACATATTAACTCCTTTGCAGAGAAGGCAACAGACTTAGTAATGCAAGGCTCTGACCTTTTCATCAGGAACTGGTCTAATCTAATGTAAGCAGTGTGGACAACAAGATGGAAGAAACTGTAACAGACAGACTAAGTAGTATTTGTCAGAATAGAAAAAAAGAGAATAGTTACGGTTCTACTTCCCAACAGAGGGAACACAAGGAACTTAATGAAAGAACCCGACCCCTACCCCCACTGCTGCAATTCTTTTTCTTCGCCTTCTTGCTTTTTTTTTTTTTTTGGCTTATTAATCATTCTACAGTACTGAATAAGACTTTGAACTTCAAAATCTGGAATGTGTAAAAACCGAGTCACCTTACAGATTTTAAAAAATAAACAATTTCTTCATTTGGTAATTAATTTATAAAATCTCCCACTCTGGAGGTGCTGTGGGGGGAACAGTCCATGAAATGAATGCATTACATTCCCTACCTTCAGATAAACAAAATAAAATATATACTTAAATAACTGTATTTGAGGGGAGCCTGGGTAGCTCAGTCAGTTAAGCATCTGCCTTCTGCTCAGGTCATATTCCCCAGGGTATTATGATCGAGTCCCACATCAGGATCCCTGCTCAGTGAGGATTTTGCTTCTCTCTCTTCCTCTGCCTGCCACTCCTTGCTGCTTGTGCTCTTTCTCTCTCTCAAATAAACAAATAAAATATTAAAAAAAATAAACTGTATTTGAAGATACTATTTTTGTAATCTGAAAGATTTGGGTTTGAATCCTACTCCTGGCATTTACTAGCTGTGGCCTTGGCAATTATTTTACCATCGCTGAGACTCATTTTCTTTACATCTGGAACTGAAATAAACTAATATTTGTTTATAAATAAATTAAAAATGAGATAACACTGACTGAACTCGCTGTTTAACACATATTAGGTGCTTATAAGTGTTAATTCCTTTATGTTCTTTAAATTGGGTAAAATGATCTATTTACTTTTTGTTTTAAAAACTCATATTTAGAGCAAAAAAAGTTGTTTTAAAGACAAATATTTGGATTACATCAATATGATTTTAGCTTTAGATTTAAGCAGAATTATTTAAACATCTACTCTTTGATAGTGCATATTTCTTCCAAAAACTCTGAACGTCATCTGACAAGTAAAGAGATTTTTTTTTCCTAAAGAATGAAGAGAGAATATCTATTTTTAAGGGGACTTTAAGTTTTGAAGTAAACACACATAAAAATATAAAATCAACTGTTTGTTGAAGCCAACAGGAACAAAGGAAAGAGCCTCAGAAATGATTCCCCCAAACTGTATTCTTTACAACTGTATCACTGTAAAGACTCTGTAAGTTCAAACAATGTTGAGGAACTCTCAGGTTGGGTACAACACTAAAAATTATTTTTCTTTATAAAGAAAACATTAAGTTTGACTCTAATAAATGGAGAAACACAGATAAGAGACTGTGTTCTGAAGGAATTTAAATACTGGCTTCTAGTAATTTCCATGGCCCAGTGCCTCTCTGTGTCCTGTGGCTTGGTTCTAAACTGAGACTTGCTAGCATTCTTATGATTCACTCCCATTTTTGTTTAAACTATTTAGGATTATGCGTTTTTCAGAGCCAACCACTGGTTGCCTTCTTAATGCAGAATTTGGCATAAAACTGGACACCACTGCCCTAAAAATCCATCCATCCATCCGTCCATCCATCCATCCATCCATCATCTGAAGCTAAAGTCAAATGTCGTCTTCATGAAGCCCTCCTTGACCACTCTACCAGGAAAGTTTCTCCTCTGATACAATTTCATTTATCATTCTTTCAAAGCTCTTAATAGTTTTTACTTTTATTATAGTTATTGGAATACAAACTGCTCATATTTCCAATTCAGTAAACTATAAACTTCCTAAGGACAAGGGATTTTAATACATTCCTGTGTATAACTGTTATGCCTTCCCCAGTGCCACAAACTTGGTAAGGGCTCAGTAATGGAATACAGAGAAAGTACAAGAATGCAGGCTCTGAGGTCAGATGCCAGAATAATCCAACTTCTAACTTAGGGTATGATTTTGAGAAGCTTCTCAATCTCTCTATCCTTGGTTCTTCATCCGAAAAAAATGGGATAATAACAGTAGTTACTTAATAGTGTCATTATGAAGACTGAACAGTATTAAATACTTTGTGGAGTGCCTAGCTCATAATAAATGCTCAGTAAACGCTAGTGGCTAACATTTTCTCTAAAGTACAGTTTCCTCAAAAGCATTTGCATTCAGAACTCTGGGGCTAGGTAAGGCATTTGAGTAGCTAAAGTTTACCTTTTTTTTTTTTTTAACTCAAAGCTGACAAAATGACAAAGTTTGACCCCCTAGGTTCCCCCGAGGAGCCCACAAATGGTTCATATGATTCTTACAGTATACACTATGGTAATTCCTATGGTAGTATTTGAGTGACAAACAACCTTTGATACGATCTACTGACCAAATATGGGACACATGCATTCCTAAATTTGTCAACAAACTTTCAAATCATAATGTCTCTTGTGAACACTTGCAAAACTTTATAAGGTTCATTGTATAATATTCTCATTCTGAATAAAACTCTTAAGCCTTAGGTTCTTGCTCAGATTTGTACTGAAAAATAAGGTGATTCAACATGTGGTCAATCAGAGAAATGTAATCTGTGGTCTAGGGAGTCCACAATTTCTGTTATAATACTAAATAACAATGGAATATATTTGATTAATCAGTCATACTTAGGTTCTATAGTAAAATTTAAAAAAAAATTCACAACAGGGGAGAGAGGTAGCCCAGCCATGACAGTCAGGGGTCTTGCAGACAGATAGCCTATGCTTCCCAAAGATGAAAGAGAACACACTCTGCTCAGGGTCCAGCACCCGGCTCTGGCTTATTCTCCCTATCTGCAAAAAACTTATTATCAGGAGTTTCAGGCAACATTGACCTAGTGTCCAGGAATAATGTTTACACTCAGCAGAAATGTTCCTGAATTTTGCCTCTTCATCAAAGGAAAAAGAGAAGGAACATGTTGCTTGGAAAGTATTTAAGCCTTGGAGTTACATGGGTCTGACCAGTTCCTACTCTAGCTCCATCTTAATTGATTGAAACTAGCACTGAGTCACTCATTTATTCATTCATTTAGGCATCCATCAAATATATATCTCAGGCACTAAAAGTGGTTGAAGTCCATGATTCCCACACATAGGTGTTCTATATTAGAAACATCTGGGATCTTTTAAAACCATACATGTGGACTCCATTCCAAGCCAGTAGAATCTCTGGTGGAGCTCCAGCATTTACATTTTTTAAAAGTTCTGTAGGTGGTTTTGGTTCTGCCAAGTTTGGGAACTACAGATAAAGCAGCTCCCAAGTAAGAAACACAAACTTTTGTAAGAGCTCATAGGCTCAAGGAGAGGTAGCAAAGTAGATGGGCTCTCACGAACTAGTGGGATTTTTGTGATGTTAGGAAAGATAGGGGACTTGGGGACTTGGGGAGCACATAAGAGGACACTTAACTGCGACTAAGGGTGAACCGGCTCAAAGAGGGAAACCTTCATCTAGTACCTGGCTCAGAAGTTGAATATCAAAGCCCAACTTTAGTGCTCTTATTCTGCACCATTTAGCTGACATTTTCATAAGAGTGGACCTTGTTAGATTTCAGTCATCTGATCCAGAGTGGGGGTGGAAGATGCTGCCTTGCTGACAGGACTGAATGCAAACTGTTTGACCCTTCCTCGGGAACGAATGTTGACTTGTGTCTCTGAGTTTCCCACTGATGGCCTCGCCCTCCAGGTTTGCTACCCAGCAGGTGCTGTGGCCTGCGTCTCAGGCAGTGAGTCCTAACCACAGCTGGGAACAAACCCCTGACAAGTTTCCCTCCTGATGCAGCCCCTTTAGGAGATGAGGAGATTACCCATCAACTCAGAGAACAAAGATTTTTCAGATTTAGGTAGGCCTTAGGTTTGGATCATTTATTAGGCTTTAGCCTCTACTTTTTCTTAAGGTCTAAGAAGGGCCCATTTTGTTGGATATTTCTCGTGCTATTATGACCTTTCTCTTCAATGACCTCTCAAAATAACAGCATCCATATGCAGCAACTCCGTGTCCTCCAGGACACTGCTGCCATAGGACTGCCTTGTATTGGCAATGAAGGAGGTGTTGGATGAGAATATTATCTCACCAGAAATAACATGGTCTAAGAAGGACCTTAGAGATGAAAGATCAGAGAGAAGTCTGCTCTGACAGGAGTGACTTCTTATTTTCTGGAATCAAGATTTAGAACAAAAGCTGCTTCTACAGAATTGGAGAGTCAGGGGAACACCTTAAGGATAAGAGATAGTAGTGATACCAAAGACTTATACTGTTCTAGTCAAAATAAAGTGTGTATGAGCAAATCTGCACCTAAACTTGAGGTACTGTCACCATGACTACATTAATTTTTTCAATAATTAATGCAATTTCAAACTTGTGGTTGCTTTTCTTGAAAAATAGCTGAAAATATCCTACTACAAGTAGTAGATCCATGGTTAAATACAGTGTAGCCTATCTGTATGGTGGGAAATTGCATTTCTTTAAGACTTAGACTTTTAGAGATGTTTAATGATGCTTAAAGGTGCTATATAAGGTTATTAGGAATAAATCAGACAACACTATAATGTACAATATGGTGTACACAATGCCAGGACACTGACCATAATGGGGGCCAGCCCGTCCAGTGTAAGATTAGAAAAAGCCAACTCCATAAAGAGATGGGCAGGGTTCCATGTCTCTGATCAATAAGCTAAAGGTTAAAGCATTGAAAGTAGATCAAAGGTCTGAAAACTTGGGTATGAAGCTCTGGGATAAGAGGACATCAAAGTTTAGAATAAGTATGTTTGAGCACTTAGGTTTGGTAGTAAAGACATTGGAAATGTTATGTTCAGGAAGTCAGGTAGAGAAAAGTCATGCTTAGGTGTGAACTTTCAAAAAGGTCTATTTAAACAGAAAGGTTCTTTGTATCTTTACCATCCATGTAGGAAGGTATTTGATATTCTGTGTATGGCTAAGAGAGAGTGCAAGGCTACAAAAGCTTCTGGTTATCAATTTGACTGTGGAATGATAAACAGCCAGATAAGCATCTTTCGATATATAGAACAGGCATGTTCTTTCCAAGTTGCCAGTAAAGTGACTTTCTAAACATGAGATATTTTTCTTATTAAAATTCAAGAATCTGGGACACCTGGGTGGCTCAGTGGGTTAAGCCACTGCCTTCAGCTTAGGTCATGGTCTCAGGGTCCTGGGATTGAGCCCCACGTTGGGCTTTCTGCTTGGCAGGGAGCCTGCTTCCCCCTCTGTCTCGGCCTGCCTCTCTGCCTACTTGTGATCTCCCTCTCTGTGTAAAATACATAAATAAAATATTAAAATTCAAGAATCTATTCATTCAAAAATATATGATGAAAAAAAATCAGTAACAGAATTCTGGGAAGGTTGTTGAGAAAGTGGCATCCTAGTTTTGGGGTCTTCCTAAATCCACAGAAGACCAAAGGGCTGAAACCAAACACCTAAGTAAAACATCTACCATGTAACAGGTGCCAAGGTAGCCCTATGAACCCCTAAACATAAAGATGGATGCAGGAGACATCACCAACAGCCGTGAGGCCATTGTGTAACTGGAGAAGCATGGGAACATATGACAGATATAAGAACCAGAGAACCCCAACACAGTCAACAGATTCTTATGGGAGGGTCCTGGGAGCCAGCTTGAGATAGGAGCTGGAATTGGGAGGGGATATGCCAAATCCAAGAACAGGTGAGTGCATGAGGAACAGAGTAGGGACCAAAGGGCAGGAGCAACCTAGTCCCCATGCACTCTCCCTATGCACCCAGATTCTACCCATCCTTTGGCCTAAGGAATGGAACTCAAGCTCAGTCAAGCCTCTGGAGCCAGTGGCCAATTTGCAGGAACATAGAAGGATATGCTGAATCCCAGTCTATATCCTCCATTAAGAAAATCCAGACTGGGATATTCTATAGTCTTGCAATCCATGTTCTTCAAGATAAACTGTAGACAACAAAGAGATGGAGGAGGAACTTATAAATTAAAGGGACTTAAAAGCCATCAACTTAAAAAGAATGACAAGATGAAACTCTGGTGTCTAAAGATACTCTTGGGTATACAACTATAAAGCATTACAAGGAGGGATTTTAAAAGTGAGGGGAGTGGTTACCTCTGGAAGGAGGATGGGGGTGTAACAGACAGGGCACATGGAGAAGCATCTGCAGTGGCCGGCAAATTCTCTTTGTTGACCTTCATTTTGTCCTTACATTTTTTAATGCTGTTTTCTGTAGCTATTTTACAGTAAGAAGGTAAAAAATACTGAAAAAACATTAATATCTATTGATAATAAATCTAAAAATAAAATATTAAAATACCTATTTGAGTTAGAATGGTGCTGTCTCATTTCTGTGAGGTTGGCTAGGGGTGTCCTACTCTTGTCCTCCTCTTTTTTTCTTTTTTTAAAAGAATTTTATTTATTTATTTGACAGACAGAGATCACACGTAGGCAAAGAGGCAGGCGGAGAGAGAGGAGGGAGCAGGCTTCCCGCTAAGCAGAGAGCCCGATGTGGGTCTCGATCCCAGGACCCTGGGATCATGGCCTGAGCGGAAAGCAGAGGTTTAACCCACTGAGCCACCCAGGCGCCCCCTTTCTTCCTACTCTTAACTTGCTTTTTAACCTCCCTTTTGGCCCAGTGAAATTAATCTCTTCCTCAAAAGCTAGAAACAATTGCGTTTATTACTCTGAATAGGGTGTTAAAGGGCTACTGTGATAATTAAGGTGTTTCAGAAGTAAAGTTATCGCCCCTACCATCAGATTGCAAATCTCCATGGAAACCATTTATAGCTTTGCTTCCTTTGGAGGCTTTCTTGGTCCTCTGAGGGCAGTAAGAAGCCGATCTCTTCTCCATAGCTGTTAACTGATGGAAAAAGGGTTTCCTGTTGACGATAAGCCAGGGTGAACCAGTGAAGGAAGGTGCTAGTGAGGAGGGCAGAAAGAACAGACTGAGGGGCCGGCTATGGAACCCCAGGAGTGAGGTGGGAGGAGTGTGCAAGTCAGTCCTCGTGTTCTCACACGGGGCCGTGGGAGGGGAGGGCTAGAAGTCACTGCAGTAGACTGTAAGGACCAGGCCATTCTCACCTCACTCTTTGCTTGCCTTTTTCTACTTCCACTTCTCCATGTTAAGGGGAATCAGGGCCTTCGATGAATACTGGAGGCCGAAAGTTGATATCTGGCTGCTTTTATTTCCTCTTGTCTATTGTTAAATTCAACAGAACCCACAACACTCCTTTAGGGTGTGGAGTTGGAGGGAAATGAGCTGAATGTCTGGATTGTTCAACCATGCCCCTAGAATGAAGGAGCATACTGGTAATGATCCGGGGGGATCTCATTCTCTCTGTGACCTCCAAAACTTCAATACCTTTTCCTGTTGACCTAGCCAATGGAAGTCAGAGTTACTTTTTATGAGCTGCCTGCAGAAGACACTGATGTAAATCACACAGTTGCTACACTACTTTGCCTGCTTTTTGTTTTTCTTTCCTTCCTGTCCTGTGAGGCTTTGATAGGCCTCCTGTGGACTGTCTAGCAATATTGTTTGTGGCCAATTCCCCAGGAAGTTTTCTTCTCCTTGGTGTTAGAAACCCTGTTACATTGTGCTTTAGATTCCCTGTAGCATTTAGCAGGGTTCCTCACATAGAAATCATTTATTTGATAGATTTTGTTACTCCTATCCATTGCATGACATGCCAAATGTTCTTTGGAATTGAAGAATTACTTGCTAGGAAGAGAGCAGTAGTTCTTTCTAATCTAACCTAAGCCATTAGCCCATGGACTACCTGAGAGGAGGGGCTGAAGTCTTTAATTTAATTGTGTGTCACCAGTATCTCTAGTGCAGTGCATGGTTCATAATAAACACTTAGCTTACATTAGTCCCAAGAATGAATAAATGATCAAACTATGGAAACTCTTAAGGTATAGAACAGATAATTTTTTAAGAGAAACAAATACTGCTTTTGTATAATAAGAAGAAATAAAGGCCCCATTAGGTGAGTAGTATGTTTCATAACTCAGAAATGTTGTTTATCAATAAGCACCTGAAAGGTAAGGCACCAAAAAAGTGAACTGTAGTGAGTATTCAGATGTTACATTTACTATGCCTTTAGCAATATGAAAGTACTGTATGGAAAGAGAAACATAAAAGGCCTCCTGAAATCTAATCTCTTCTACCTGAGCTCATCTTGTTCTCAAAGAAGACCTTTTGTTCCAGTCTGTCTGGTGTACTGCCTCTTGCCCTGAACATAGCCTGCTTGTTTCTACCTCTTTACCTTTGGTGGTACCATTTTGTTTTCATAGAAGATCCCTTTTACTTCTGTGAATCATAGGCCTCCATGAATATCCCTTTCTAGATTTTGCTTTATACAGTATTCCATGGAAAACAGCTCTATTCTTTTGGAATTCATAGAGGTCTCACCTTAAGGAGATCAAGGAACAGTCCAGGGCATGCTATGTTCCCACACTAATATGTGCTGCTTTGAAATGACATTCTTATAGTCCCATGCTTACCTATTATGCTCTGGTGAATTAGATCAATACTACTTTGGAGTAGGACTGGTACCCATTATTCTTTTTGGCTAAAGCACTTCATAGAATAAGGGCTTAGTAAATGATGATATGCTTCCTAAGTTACATCTATGAAATCCCTTTCTAAAAACAAAAATAATCATGTTAAAGGCAGAAGAGAAAGTTAATCTTTTCAACTTAAATAGTATAGATAATTATTGTTCTCTCCAGGTTTACGTGCAATGGTTGGGGAGAGGCAGGAAAGAAAGAAAAGGAAGGAAGGAATGAAAGAAAGAAAAGAAAAGAAAGAGAAATAAAGAAAGAAGAATCAGAGGAAGACCATATTTTCACTAGATGTGGGAAGAAGTCCTTAACATACCAGTGATTAAATACTGACCACCTGAAGGATGTTTCAAAAAGGAGACAATCATGTGTTTTGGGTGGTTTAAACATTTGACTACCATAGGAAAATTGCTTTTATGAAGTTTTTCCAGGATCCTGGATCCACAGTGGTCAAAACTTGGACAGTTATCAGAATTGGAGAAAAGATTCTTATCTTTTATACTATTATAGATAAAAATAGTAACAATACTTTTAAGGAGATACTGAGAAAATATAAATTACTTCACAGATTTATACAAGATGCAAATTCAAAGCAAAAGAAGTCAAATGCAGTAGAAACTGCTCAAGCTTTATCTTTTCTTGATTGCGCCTCTGAAGCTGGCGTAAATGCTCATGTTTAGTAGAGAAAGTCCTGTACGTGGAATCTTGAAACAGGGATTTGTGTCCTGGTTAGTTACATGTGACTTTGAGTGAGCCTTTAACCTTTCTGATTAGATAGGAATGATAATATTTCTCTACCTGTGTTTCTGTGAGGATAAAGTAAGATGAAGAAGATAGATTTGATAAACTCTAAATTTGCTATTACTGTAAGGTCTGATGATCATTACGAAGGGGTTGATCAGGAAGAAGTGGGAAGGTGACAGCCATAGAAGAGAGTATTTTGTGTTTCGTTTTTGTAATACCACAATTACGGATTCATTAATTATTGATTGAGCACCAGGAACCAAGAGTATAGAAATTAACAAAACAGGCAAATGCCCTTACTGCCATTTTTGAAGAAAAACAAACTCTTACTTCAAATTCATGTGTACATTCATATGTTTTAGACAAACCAATACTTATAAATGACATTATGAATCACCTATACCAAAAGGGCTTTATAAATAAGAGATTTCCATAAACAAATATATGCAGAAATATCGTACCTAATGCTCCCCTCCCAAGCCACATAAGAAAATTAAAAATTAGAGGAAACTGTGTTTTCCTTCCAAATTTAAGCCCAAGTTCCCTAAATGAATTTGACCATAGTCTATATTTTGGTTCTGTATTTTTTCCCTTATATCTTTCTATCACCCACAAGAACAACTGGGAAACAGTTTACTTGGTAATGCTTAAGTAGAATGACTCCACTGTTCTATTTAGCCTAACAGCCTACTAACCTAAGCACATATGTGCATCCTGTCAAAGGTTGGCCTCACTACCAAAAAGAAAACCTTTACTGAGTGCCTGCTTCATGACAAATGCTGTATGTATGAATGTTCTGACATAAACTTTAGGAGCTGAATCTTGATGATTAAAGTAGTGTCTGACATGGAAGCAGCCAAATCTTTCTAAAAATGGAGGGGAAATTTTAGGACATTTAGTAAAAATTATGTCAACAGAAATGGACTCAATCTTTAGTATTTGAACTTTACAGTTCTTGGCCTAATCAGCATAAAGTCTTTTAAGAAAACCTTAGTAAAACTTTCCTAATGCTGCTTTCTTCCTCTTGATTCAGTGGAACTTGAATCCACTCAAATCATCCATATTGTGCATGGACGTATCTCCAGATAGAATAAAACTATAGGACTATACTCAGGACCTGCATGGTTATTTATTTATTTATTTTTTTTTACTCTGAATTTCTAAAATCCCAACACAATGTCATAGGCTCTTAGAATTAAAAAGGACCTTAAGTTAAAATTTTCCACTCATTGTAGGAATCCTTTCTCCAACAAGCCTGGAAAGTCTAGACCAATCTTAGCTTAACTACTTTCTACAAGGTAGACATCACTATCTAAAAGGCATCTCATTCCTTTATGGGATAGCTCCAACTATTAGTACCTTTTCTGCCCTTAATCCAACCTCTCTCTCTCTGGAATACAGATGATAAATCAATTTTTTTTTCTTTTTACATCATTGTGCTCCATGAAAATTAGATCTAGTGGAAAATGACTTATATTATTAGCTGAACTTAACAGTGTTTTTATATAGTCAGAATAAAAAATATATATTTGCTTTTCTAACACTTCACTGGATTTTAGCCAAAAGGCCTGAAATCATCATTAATGTTATTAATGCTAGTATCTCCTTGTGAAATCTGTGATACATTGTCTTAATACTTTATATACTAATTTATTTAATCAAATAATATTTTGAGTATTGTGTTAGGTAATAGGTTTCAGTGCTGAGAAGATCAAAGTCAATTTCTTGTTGTAATTATTACATTTCATACAGGTGGGGCTCTCTTGCCCCCTTGTACAATGCCCCAGGGATGAGATGATCAACTCTCCCTCCCCTTCCATATGTCTTCCCCCAGATTCATCTGTGGGATTCATAAACAGAGGACCCCAAACCCTGGGCTAACACAAACCCTATTAGTGTAGACAGCCTTACTAAGCAGCAGCTGTGGCCTGGAGGTACTGTGGAGTTATCTTTCTACCAGAGGAACCTGGGGGGCCTAAGGTAGGGGAGGGTTTGTCCTCCAGCCAGTATATCATATGCCATTAAAAAACACAGCTTTTTGGTAAATAGAGTCTGTGAAATAGAACTGACATGTATTTTTTAAATTTTAACTTTTAGACTGAGCAGCTTAAATCCTGTCCAATTCAGTTAGACTTAGTCCTGTTGGATGTTTGACCAAGATTACTTGTTCAGTCAAAACATTCAAACCAAATCCTAAACAAAGTTCTAACTGCTAGTGAAGGAATTCTTTTCATTGAAGGTTTTTAGTCATTTTCATATTTCGCATTCATTACACTATTAGGAAATCAGGTACTTCATTTAGCTTTATTTTTTAAGAGGTTGGGTGATTAATAAAATGAGTAAGAGATTATTTCTTAATTATTTGGCTACATTTCTGTACAATACAAAGTAAATCATTCAAAAGTGATGCTATTCAAATCAGCCAAAGAATGAATCAAATTGAAGCTGTCCAAGAATTTTAAATTATTTCTGGAGAAAAATGTTACATGTTTACTCACTAAAACCACTCTTAGATTTAAGGATTGAAAATACATTTCCATATAGTTTTCATAGCAAAATAAGAGGTGTAAAGTAGTTACCTTAGTTAATGTAAGTAAAAACAATAAAATATCATTAGTTTCATAATTAAGAGTCTGGTTATAAAGTACTTACTAGGCACCAGGCAATGTTTTAAGAGCTTTATATATATTTAATTAATCTTTTTCCCATACATACTTGGGAATACTATTATCTTTATTTTATAGATGAGGGAGTTAATGCATAGAGATATAAATAACTTACCCAATATTACATAGTTAATAAGTGGCTGAATCAAGATTTGAGGAAATCAATAATATGAGCTTATTTACAAATGAAAGTTCAATTTGTTTGAGAAAATAAACAAATTTAAACTATATTAGAATTTCCTTTGTATTTGAGCAGATAACTTTTTGGATCCGGGGGGTGCTTGATAAACTGTCACACCTAGGGAACTCTACTTTCTACCCTTTGATTCTGCCTGATCCAGGAATTGGTATAAAATCCATCCTTCTGAGACTAAAGTGTGTCACTCCCTAGTTGGTGCCAGGACCAATTTTATTATCTTCTGAAACTTAGAATAACAAATGCACAATGAATTATCTTCTTTTCCTTAAAAAAATGGTAACTCAATCATGAAAATGCATCCAATTGGACTCTCCTCCAAGATTATACATGATGTGGTTTACTTTTTTACCTGACCAAAAAAAAAAAAAAAAAGATGCTTTCCATTATATGTACGGGGGTTGTATGAAATAGAGAAGTAGAAAACAGGAAGTTTTATGGAGGAGGCTTAGTATCATCTTGCCTTTACTTACCATCCCACTCAGCTTGATTGTCTGAGGGCAGAGGCAGGGTAGGATGAACCCCACCATACCAGAGATGCCTATAAACTGAGAAAAGGGGTGGCACAGAGGCCTAGAAGACTGATGCCCAACGCCTTAGTTGTCAGGTTACTATTTAAATGTGGAAGTTGTAAAACGACATAATCTTTAAAAGTGTTGGAAATTCATACTCTGTCCGGATTGCCTTTTATACCATTTTGAGCGAGTTGTATTAATTGCTTGGGGGTTGTTTTTAGGAATTAGGAAGGGCTATAGAAAACCCTGTTTCCCATAGTAGACTCTGAGCATGGAGGAAGCTTCAGGCCATACAAATGTTTCATGGGATTCTGAATTGTATTGGTAGAAGTCTGCCACCTGATATTCTGTCATGTCACTTCCTAGATATTTGTGCTAAATCAATACGACACAGCAGTCTGAAATTGAAGTCCAAATGTGGGTCTCAATCAGTAATTTTATAAAATCTATACTGGTAGTAAATGATTTCTGGAAGGAAATATATTATCTGGGCAGTTTCTAGCCATGCTGGTGTGTGAAACGCATCTAGAATCACTAAGTGTTGAGCGAATGAATACATGATTAAGGAATAAATGGCTGCAGGTAAACTATTATCCATGTCCTGAATAGTTTGAACAACCTAGTTATATCTTTTGAGTCATCTCTGTAATTCTACTTTTATACATTCACTTTTGTAGCTTCTCTCTTCCCAAAGATTGGAGGAAATGCTGTTTTCAGCTATATTTTTCCAAACATCTCTCAATGTGAGAGCAAACACTAATCAATACATAAACAACTGATGAATTAATATCCTTAGTTTCCTATCTCTGTTACTATTGTGTTCACACAAAGAATAAGAGGTTCTATTAGAATTTATTCTATCTTAATTCAGCTACTCCTACGGGATAGCCAGTGGCAAGGCTGAGGAAGGAGAAAGAATACTGACTGTAGACCAACACTGACTTAACTCACATGTCCACAGAATCGCTCTAAGTATTTACAAAATTAGTTTTCTCTAAGCGTTGGTTAGTGGACAATGTCCTCTGTTTATACTTGGAAGAATTTAGATTTGAACCCAGTTCCAACCTCATCGATGTGACTCTTGTAAGTCACCAATATCATCTGGAAACCTCTCTCCTCATTGGAAAATGGGTGTATTGTTGTATCCTCCTATTGATAGATCAAGTAGGATACACAAGTGTGCTTTGTATAATGCACATGTAGACCATGTTTGCCTAGAATTCACTACCCTTTTCATCTAAATAGCTGTAAAATTTACCTGCTCATTTCCAAATTGGCTTACTCCAAAAGAAAAAAAAAAAAAAAAAAACTGACTTCCTTTCTCAAACCCGGTACAGCTGGCTATTCTTCCCTTCTCCTGAATTTCTTCGCAGCCTTTCCACAAAAGCATTTTCTTTCCTTTCTTTAATGATGTAGGACATGTTGCTTATAGTTTTGCTCTGTTTAATTTGGTTCTACCTTGGGGGCTTTAATGCTGGGGAGGATACTCTATCAAGTTACCTTGCCTTTTCCGTTAAAGAGATTTTAAGGTGTTTGTAAACCAAGGGAATGAAGTGACTTCAAGCAGAAAATAAAACGAAACGAGGCGTAACTGCATATACTACAAGTTAGCAATGCAGTTTAGAGCTAAAAGGGACCCTATGTGTTCAAAATTGTAAAATTGTACATTGTAAACATACATGTAAACACCTAAGCCTTCCTACAGAAACTGGCTTTAAATCACTTACAGAATACTATTGGTGAACAAAAGCTAAACTGAAAGGAATTGAAAATAACCCCTTTTGTGTGGAATAGCAGGCAGGAATCAAATTTTTAGGTCTTTTTTTAAAAAAAGATTTTTTAAATTTATTTATTTGACAAACAAAGATTACAAGTAGGCAGAGAAGCAGGCAGAGAGAGAGAGAGGGAGAAGCAAGCTCCCTGCTGAGCAGAGAGCCAAATGTGGGGCTCAATCCCACCAGGACCCTGGGATCATGACCTGAGGACAAGGCAGAGGTTTTAACCCACTGAGCCACCCAGGCACCCCTTTAGGTCTTTCTTTTATATGTAAAATGTCATTTTAACTGAATGCTAAAATATGGGAAAAACCTGAGAGAAATACATAGACACAAATATCACCTTTGGCAAACAATGAAGCTCTTGTTTTTCTCTCTTAAAGGGCTTCCTCTATTTTAGCTTTCAGTTTTGTTTGGTTTGCCGTCTACACGAAGATCTTCCTATAAGGCTGTAAAGCACATGCTTTCATTTGGAAAGGAACAGTTTTATTGACTCCGCACTTTGCTCTAATGCTTTTCAAGTATTCCTTTTATCTAGAGGTTTCAGCCTGGAAACATAGTACCAAAATAAATAAATAAATAAACACCCCCCCACACACACATATATAATTTTATACACACACACACACACACACACACACACACACACACACCTGAAATTATTAGTTCTAGTCAACACTGTGAATTAGCTACTGGTAGCTCTCACTGTAGGGAATGTCCCTGGTTAAGGTTTAACTGTGGTTCTCAAAGTGTGGCTCCTGGACCAGCCGCACTGGCAGCTCCTAAGAACTTGCCGAGTAAATTCTGAGACTCCATACCCCCCAGGCCTAACGAATGAGCAACTCTGAGTAGGGTCTGCAGATAATTCTGATGTGCATTAAAGTTTAAGAACCACAGGTTTGTGGTTGTGGAAACCCTAAGTGAGGTGACACATTTCCCCCTTTAATTGAGAGATACTTAACACATAATATGTGTAAGTTTAAGGTGTACAGCATGATGGCTTGATTTATATATCTTGTGAAATGATACTATAATTGGTTCAGCTAACGTTCATCATCTCATACAGATACAATGTACAGAAGAAAAAAATGGAAGTTTTTCTTTGTGATGAGAACTCTTAGGATCTACTCTCTTAACACCTTACCTATATATCCTATAGCAGTGTTAGCCACAGTCATCATACTGCTCATTGCCTCCCTAGTATTTATCTTATAACAGGAATTTTGTGCCTTTGACTCCCTTCTTCAGTTTCCCCCACCAGCCTTTGGTAACCAGAAGCCTGAGCTCTTTTTCTAAGTTTTATTTGTTTTAAATTCTGCATGTAAGTAGATCATATAGTATTTGTCTTTCTCTGACTTCTTTCACTTAGCATAATACCTTCAAGGTCCATCCATATTGTTGTGAATGGTAGTATTTCGTGGTTTTGTTTTGTTTTGTTTTGTTTTGTTTTTGTGGCTGAATAACATCCATCCCATTGTGTTCACAAGTTCTTTACCCATCCACCCATGGATAGACACATAGGCTGTTTCCATGCCTTGCCTATTATAAATAAGGGGGCTATGAACATGGTGGGGGGTTATATCTTTTCAGCTAAATGGTTTTGTTTTCTTTGGATATATTCCCAGAAGTGGGATCATTGGATCGCATGGTATTTCTGTTTTTAATTTTTTTTGAGGATCCTCCCCACTGCTTTCTATAGTGACTGTAGCACCTTACCTTCCCACCAAGAGTACACAAAGTTTCTCTTTTCTCCACATCTACGTTGGCATTTGTTGCCTTTTGTATTTCTGATGATGGCCATTCTAATATTCATTGTGATTTGAATTTGAATTTCCCTAGTGATATTGAGTATCTTTTTCATGTATCTGTTGGCCTTAATGTCTTTGGAAAAAAATGTTTATTCAGGTCCTAGTTTTAATTGTTTTTTTTTTATTTAATTTCCCTAGTTTTCATTTTGTTATTTAATTGTATGAGTTTTTTTTTCTTCCTCACACACCTCAGATTATAGAGTGACATTAACATGGGTTACTTGCAAACAAACTCAAGCTTGAGAGTTTTGTAGCAAGTCCAAGCCCACACAGCTAATAAGCAGCAGAGCTAAAAACTAAATATATTTTTCCATCCATAACCCAGGCTTTTGCCATTTTAACCTACTGTCTCTCAGGCATGATGAGAATGATATCCTTCTTTTCTGAAATTACTGCCAGGCAGTCCATGTATAGTTAACCATGACTGCCAATGTTACTTTCTAAATACTTCTCAAAACTTTCTGTGTTTTCCATACTTACTGGCAACAAACTAGGCCATTATCTCCTACCTAAGCATCTGTAATCATTTTTTAAATTATTTTTTTTATTTAAATTCAATTAATTAACATATTATTAGCTTCAGAGGTAGAGTTCAGTGATTCATCAGTCCTATATAGCACCCTGTGCTCATTATATCACATGCCCTCCTTAATGTCCATCACCCAGTTACCCCACTGCCCTGCACCACTCCCCTCCAGCAACCCTCAGTTTGTTTCCTATGCTTAAGAGTCTCTAATGGTTTGTCTCCCTCTCTGATTTCATCTTACTTTCCCCTTCCTTCCCTTATGATCCTGTTTTTTTTTCTTGAATTCCACATACAAGTGAGATCATATGATAATTGTCTTTCTCTGACTTATTTCACTTAGCATAATACCCACTAGTTCCATCCACGTTGTTGCAAATGACAAGATTTCTTTTTATGATGATTGAGTAGTATTCCATTGTATATATACCAAATCTTCTTTATTCATTATCTGTCCTTGGACATCTGAGGTTTTTCCATAGTTTGGCTATTGTGGACATTGCTGCTATAAACATTTGGGTGCACGTGCCCCTTCATATCACTACATTTGTATCTTTGGGGCAAATCTCTAGTATGCAATTGCTGGGTCATAGGGTAGCTCTATTTTCAACTTTCTGAGGAACCTCCATACTGTTTTCCAGAGTGGCTGCACCGCTTGTATTCCCACCAATGGGTAGGAAGGTTCCCCTTTCTCTGAATCCTTGCCAACATCTGTCATTTCCTAACTTGTTAATTTTAGCCATTCTGACTGGTGTGAGCTTCTATTTCATTGTGGTTTTGAATTGTATGAGTTCTTTATGTATTTCAGATATTAACCTCTTAAATGGTTTGCAAATACTTTTTGCCCATGCCATAGGTTGTCTTTTCATTTGGTTGATGGTTTCTTTTGCTGAACAGAAGCTGTCTAGTTTGATATAGTCCCACTTATTTTTTATTTTGTTGCTTGTGCTTTGGGTATCATATCAAGTTTTATCCCTATGTTTTCTTCTAGGTGTTTCATGGTTTCAGGTTTTACATTTAAGTCTTTAATACATTTTGAGTTAATTTTTTATTTTTTGTGAGAAAGGGATCCATTTTCACTTTCTTATATGTGAATATCCAGTTATCCTATCATCATTTATTGAAAAGACTGTCTTTTCTCTATTGAGTATTTTTGGCTGTCTTGTCCAATATTAATTGACTCTATATGCTTGGATTCATTTCTGGGCTCTTAATTCTGTTGCATTGGTCTGCATGTCTATTTTTATGCCAGTGCCTACTGTTTTGATTAATATAGCTTTATAGTATAAGATTGAAATCAGGAAGCGCGATGTCTTCTGTTTAGTTCTTGCTCAGGATTCCTCTGGCTATTCAGAATCTTTTGTGGTTCCACATAAATTTTAGGAGTGTTTTTTATACTTCTATAAAAAATGCTACTGGAATCTTGATTGAGATTGGATTGAGTCTTAAGATGGCTTTTGGTAGTTTGGTATTTTTTTTTTTTAAGATTTTATTATTTATTTGACAGACAGAGATCACAAGTAGGCAGAAAGGCAGGCAGAGAGAAAGCTGGGGAAACAGGCTCCCTGCTGAGCAGAGAGCCCAATGTAGGGCTTGATCCCAGGACCCTGGGATCATGACCTGAGCTGAAGGCAGAGGCCTTAGCCTACTGAGCTACCCAGGTGCCCCGGTAGTATTGGTACTTTAACAATATTCTTCCAATGCATGAACATGAGATACCCTTCCATTTATGAATGTCATCTTCAATTTCCTTCATCAGTGTCTTAAGTTTTCACAGTGAAGACCTTTTATGATGGGACATTTTCTTAAGTACATATAAATGGCTAACACCCTTAGGTCTTTCAGATGGTGCCATTGGCCATTATCCTGTTTAACAATGTGTCAGACTAATACCAGTGACACCTATAATTGACATTTTTCCTAGCTGGCTGCATTCGCAAGCATGCTGACTGAGAGGACTCACACTGAGTTACAAACATATCCCTTCGGAAGTACTCAGACTCAAAAGAACTTTTGGGGAGCTAGTAGCCAAAGTGTTTAGATGGTATTGCTATTTACCCTGCTCTGATATTCACCCTGTATTTCCAGGCCCTTCCTTTCTTTTGAACGATGGCTTACACCCGCTCCCCAGGATTCAATAATTACCTCCTGAATGTAGTTAGAACTGACTGCTCTCTTGACCATATCTTCCATCTTTCCAGTGAATATGCCACTGACTGCAGATCAATCTCCACACTCCTTGGCCTGACATTCAAAGCTCTCCAAGTTCTAACCACAACCAACTTCTTTCATCTCTCTTTCATTCATTCCTCCCTACAGACTCTTAACTCTGATGGTTCTTAACATCACCTAGAGAACTGGTTAAAACACAGATTTTTAGACCATACTCTTGGAGTTTCTAACCCAGTAGGTATTGGGGTAAGACCCAAGACTTTGCATTATCAATAAGTTCTCAAGTATTAATGGACAAATTGCATATGCCTTTCCCTCCTCCGATTTTCATTATTGAAACCTTAACCTCCAATGTGACCCTATTTGGAGACAGGGCCTCTGAGGAAATAAAGTCAAATGAGGTCATAAGAGTGGGGTCCTGACCCAATAGGATGTGTCCTTATAAGAACAGCCACCAGAGACTTCTCTTTCTCTCTGTCATGTGAGGACACCATGAGATGGCAGCCATCTGTAAGGTAGGAAGAAGGTTCTCACCAGAAACTGAAATCAGTCAGTACCTCCAGCTTCCAGAACTGTAAAAAAAGTAAATTTCTGTTGTTTATGCTACCTAGTCTACTGTCGTCTGTTCTAGCGGTCTGGGTCTGAGCTTACTGACACACCAGGAGATCCTGATGCTGCTGTCCCAGGGACTAGATTCTGAGAAGCGCTTCTCCCGTCCTCCTGATGGTCTCCTTGTCAACCTGGTTTCTGTGTCTTGCTGATATGCTTCTCTTTTCTCCCCTTACCCAAACCTCATGCATCCTTCAAAGCCCACCTCAGGCCACACTTCTTCTACGAAGCCTCCCAGCTCTTCTGCCCCACAGTAACTTCTTTCCTCTGAAAATCCCTAATATTCTATCTTTAGATCCATCTGATATTTAGCATAAATTACCTTGTATGGTTATTTTTTCCTCTGTGTAGTTGTTCTAGCTTCACTGTAAGCTCCTCAGAGTAGAAACTTTTTCCCATGTCTCATACCGAGCACAGTGCTTTGTGATGGCGCGGAGTGTGGCATGTTAATCTTTGATGAGCATGGCATGTATGGAGAAGTTCACAGGAACTGTTGGTGTGATTCCTTCAGGTGTCCATTTCCTAGGTTTCTCTACCACTCTGCCAGCCTCTTGGCAATGCAAAGTTACATTCACAGGGAAATGTGCTTGTTGATTTTCTTGCTTGGCTGCATTTGAAAAGTTTTTTGTTCATGTTTATAGAATAAAGGGGTATTTTCTTTTTTTTTTTTAAAGATTTTATTTATTTATTTGACAGAGAGAGATCATAAGTAGGCAGAGAGGCAGGCAGAGAGAGAGAGAGGAGGAAGCAGGCTCCCTGCTGAGCAGAGAGCCCGATGCGGGACTCGATCCCGGGACACGAGATCATGACCTGAGCCGAAGGCAGCAACTTAACCCACTGAGCCACCCAGGTGCCCTGAAAGGGGTATTTTCTCGAAAGTACATCTAATGGTAATGATGATGATGCAATATGAATTGACATTTATTGAGAGTTTGCTGTGCACTAAGTGTTTCACATAAATTAACATGTGTGATCCCCCCCAGCAACCTAATTAACTTAGGATTTACTATGCTAGCCATTTGCCAGGTGGGAAAACTGAGGCTTAGAGAGGTTAGGTGATTGATCTCAAGGTCATATAGCCAGGCAGAGGGAGAGGAGATGCTTGGGTCATGACTTAATGGTTACCCATTCCCCTGTCTTAACCAACCTATTAGTTCCTTGTCCCTTTTCTCCATAACTGAGAGCACTTTATGTCAGAGATTACAATCTTGCCTTTTAACCTTTATAGATTTAGTCAATATTTCCATGCCACATAACACAGTTCATGTATCTTTTTCTAAGCAAAATCAAATACCTAATAACAGGCTTAATTTCTAGTGCTAAGAGGTGATTGAAGAAGAAAATGTCCCCTGTCTTTTCTCAGAGGTTAGTTATAAAGGGCATATGGAACTTGTAAGGCAATAGTCTGTGGTTTTTCAATTAATACCACTGACCCCATTGGTCACAAAACCTGTTCTCAGTGAATAAAAAACAGATGTGATGGTTCGGTAGGTACAGAGATATTATATTGCATTTTGCTTTCTTGACTCAGTGATTTGTAAAATGTTTTTTCTGACATCTCAGTTTGTCAGCATTTCCATAAATTTACCAAACAACTGATTCTGACCTTGGTTTTACTTTCCAATCAGATCTAAAACAAAAATAACAATAACAAAAACATTTAAAAAAATCATAGTTACTTACAATAAGAAAGTATTATATGATTTTGAAAATACCTGTTTTATCATTGACTTAGCAAATGCTTAATTTTAACCAATGCAATACATAATTACTCTGGTAAATTTTCTCATTAAATAAGATTTATAAGTTATCAATTACATATACACATATAATGTACATATGTATGTAAATATAAGGTGACTGTGTGTGTGTGTATATTTCCCAGATAATTCTCCTACCCCCAGAGCAATTTTTAGATCTTTTCAACCTAAGGAGGAAGCTGAATTGGACTATTTATTCGAGCCTACAGATTTAAATCTAAGGCCCTGAAAAGACTTCAAAATCTACCACTTTGGGTTGATTATATTTTGGAATCCAATTAAACTAATTTACTTTTGACAGAAATGTTCTTCATATTTCTTTATTTTTTATTTAAATTCCAGTTAACATACAGTGTAATCTTAGTTTTGGGTGTACAATATAGTAATTCGACACTTCCATACAACACCTGGTGCTCATCCCAAGTGCATTCCTTAATCCTCATCACCTATTTCACCCATCCCCCACCCACCTTGCCTGGGGTAACCATCGGTTTGTTCTTTAGAGTTAAGAGTCTGTTTCTTGGTTTGCCTCCCTCTGTGTTTTTTCCCTTTGCTTGTTTGTTTTGTTTCTTAAATTCCACTTATGAATGAAATCATATGGTATTTTCCTTTCTCTGACTGACATTTCCCATAGCATAAAGCTCTTTAGCTCCATTCATGTCACTGCAAATAGAAAGATTTCATTCCTTTTTTGTGGCTGAGTAACATTCCAGTGTGTGTGTGTGTGTGTACACACACATATATACCACATCTTCTTTATCCATTCATCAATTGATGGGCACTTGGGCTATTTCCATAATTGGCTATTGTAGATAATACTGTGATAAACATCAGGATGCATGTATCTCTTTGAATTAGTATTTTTTATTTTCTTTGAGCAAATACCTAGTAGTGTGATTGCTGGGTCAAAGGGTAGTTCTATTTTTAACTTTTCGAGGAAACTCCATACTGTTTTTCAGAGTGGCTGCCCCAGGTTGCATTCCCACCAATAGTGCAAGTGAGTTCCCCTTTATCCACATCCTTGCCAACATCTTGTTTGCCGACAACATTGTTCCTTGTGTTATTGATTTTAGCCATTCTGATAGGTGTGAGTTGGTATCTCACTGCAGTTTTGATTTGCATTTCCTGATGATGTGTAATATTGAGCATCTTTTCATATATCTGAGAGCTGTCTGTAGGTCTTCTTTAGGAAAATGTCTATTCATGTTTTCTGCCCATTTTTAAATTGGCTTGTTTTTTGGTGTTGAGTTTTATAAGTTCTTTATATTATTGAAAAAGAAATGCTGGGACAAATTTTCAGATAATTTGAAAGTGCAGAAAATTATAAGCACGTAGAAAAGAAAATCCACCATAATTTTACCACACAGAAGTAAATGTTGCTTTATTTTAGAATCTTGTGAAAGAAATTTATTATCCTAGATCTTTACTAATTTAACAAGATTTATTTCACTAGCCCATGCCTATTGTACTACTGAACTAAACTGTGAATTTCCCCATATTTCTCCATCTCTGGAGAGATATGGAAGCCTAGCTTCCAAGTTGTCTGCCTGCTTCCTTCTTATCTACTTTGCACTCTTTTTTTGAGATGTCAGAGAAACATTCTACTTTTTCACATTGCCCCCTTGCTGAAATCACTTCCATGTCATCTCTTGCTCTTGGGTGAAATGATTATCTCACAAGAACACCCAGAGGCAGTGTGGAATATCAGACGTATAACTTGAAGACTGTCTGAATTTACAGGGCTGTTCTGAGAATTAAGTGAGAAAAAGATATTTGAGGATGCCTAAAAAGTCAACTCCAAGTGTGGGTACTTATTATTTAGATCTTTGAATTGTAATGCTAAATGGCAAGTGTTTTGTTTCTAATAACAAAACAAAAATTTTAATTTTAGACAAATATACATTACATTCAGATTTATTTTCATAAGATTAGCCTTTGAGAGGCAAGTAACAGAACAACTTAATCTTAGAAAACAAGGTTCTAATTGCACTGATCTTCTTCATGACCTTGGAATGAGATCTGGTCCTCACTCAACTGAGAAATGAAAAGATGGACAACACACACACACACACACACACACGTTGATTTTATATGGGTAGTATTAGGATAAAGTCTTTCAACTATTCATCTTAGAAAAACAAAAAAGCAATGAAAGTATATCAGTTCTGACCTACAAATACATATACTTAGCTTAGTGCTCTAGAAATAATAATTTCCCCATTGCGGGGTCCACAAGTAACACCTGCTTAATCTGTGCCAAAAGGACTGTCTTATTTTGCAAATGATTTTACCAATGACTCTCAGTTGTCTCAAGTTGCCATCAGGTTTCCAGAGAAGATGAGATGCTGGGTAAGATAAATTATATTATGAGAAATGGAGATCTGAGATTTTGATGCCCTGGCCAGAGTGTAATGGAAATATTCCTGAGAATGGAAAACTAATATACTTCTTTTTGTTTTTTCATTCTGGACAGCTCAGTCATAAAAATGTGATGTTTTATCTCACTCCAAAGAGAATTATTCTAACACTTGACTCTCTTATTTTTATGTATTAATTTTTGATGATGCAAAGGAGAGTCAGCATGAAAGAAAAACTTAGCAAAGCCATGAAGACCTGCCTTTGTATCAGCCAGGATATCAATAGCAAACAATTAATTTTGGATGGTTTAAGAAAGTGACTGTTTATGAAAGTTTAGGTAGGGATCTAGGGAAAACAGAAGGAATAGTGGAACTGTTAACACCCATGGTCAATAAAATACGAAGGACAGAAGTAGCTTCTGGGCTCTAGAAGGAAAGAGTACTATAGGGAAAGGTACTTTGAAAGGACACAGTCAGCCTGAATGGACCATGCCCAGAGAGGGCCTGGAGAATGAATACTTGACTTACTCTTTCCTCCCATGGAGTTTCAGAGGAGCCCCCTAGGGGCTGACCCAATGGGAAACGAGGAGTGAGCGAGTCCGTAGCCGTCATCCATAGAACTCAGCTTTCTGGAGAGAAGAAGGGTGTATTTGGACGGGTGCATTGAAAACATTTTGCCTAACCTTTTGGTTGCAGCATATCTGGCACAAAGGCTGACACATGGTGAATCCTCCTAAATGTGAGTCTTTTGAAAGTTTATATGAATCTGCCCGTGGCCAAAACTGAAAACAGTCATGTATTTCATTTTTTTTTTTCTGGTTGCTTTTGAGTTTTATGTAACAGATTAAATAAAACATGATTTCAATAGTTTAATAAAAATTATCTCTCTTAGGCACTTAGTGCCTTCTACCTTGTCTGAGAACTACTGAACAGTATCACCATCAAACTGTAAGCTTTTTTCCTCAGTGGGGACACATACACACACACACACACACACTTCAGGTGTTGTACAATGTCTAGCATAGGGCTATGGGCATACTTTCAGTAAAGGTTTGTTGAAAGGTTTGTAATTTTATGAATTCAAATATGAGAACTATGTCATATTACGTAATTTTTAATTTCCTATATTTAATTTTCTACCACTCATTAGTTCTAAAAATCAATGAGCACGTTTTTCGTATCTAGCATTGTTCTAAGCACATAGATTTCAGGGATGAGTAAGCAAGGTCTCTTTCTTCCTACGGCTTACATTGAGATAGGAGAGAAATATAAACTAGCAATCATGAAATGAGTCAATGTGCTCGGAGGTGTTACAAAATTATGTTTCTGCTGGTGGGGGACAAGAGCGGTGAAGATTAGGATAGGCAAGGTAGTCTAAAGCCACAATATCCTATACAGTAGATTCTAGAGGAATGAAATCAGGCTATGTTAGAAAGGGCTTTCTGAAAGCAGTATGGATTTTCTTTTCTTCAACTGGAATTTTTCCAATGCAATTACTTCTAATTAATATTTAGTGTCCTGGACACTAAGCATGCCCCGTAACAGCAACTAGAATGAGGAGAAACGGGAAAGCAAAGGAAGAAGTTTGGGGATACAGTTTGTTGCTGACATGAAAAGAAAATTAAAAGATTATTTCCTGCAGAGAAGGGAGATTAAGTCATACTAAAATGAAAAGTAAGGAGCCTGAAGCAAACTCGGTTATTCAAAACAAGAAAGAAGTAGTGTGCCTGGCTCAGTGGGTTAAGCCTCTCCCTTCAGCTCAGGTCATGATCTCAGTCAGGGTCCTGGGATCAAGCCCTGCATTGGGCTCCCTGCTCAGCGGGAAGCCTGCTTCCCCCACTCCCTCTGTCTGCCTCTCTGCCTGCTTGTGATCTTTCTCTCCTTGTCAAATAAAAAAAAAAAAAATCTTTTAAAAAAGTGAAAAAAAAAAAAGAAGAAATCATGAGCTATAGAAAGTAATATATATTCTGATTTCTGGTTAAAATAAGTATGAACTGGTGGGAAGTACATTGTTTCTGCCACTTCTCTACATGACTTCAGCATGTATCTTAATCTATTTGTGATGCCATTTCTTAATCTGAGAAGTATGGATAATGCTACCAGCCTCCGAGGATTATTGGAATGCACCGCATAGAGGTAGACAACTGACTTGCTATATAGTAATGCTCAGCAGTACAGTAACCTTATCGACACTTACCATTTCTACTTTGGAAAAGGATTCAGCATATTCTGAAGCATATCACATCACCACTCCTAGTAAAGTTGTTTGTATATCCCTTTTTGTCTGGACTGAAGAGCCTCATCCAGCTTTGTTTTCAGACCAACTGCAACTTTTGAAGAACCAAATGTCATAAATTCTCAATTTTCCCCCTGCGCTACTGAAACCTACTAACATCTCCTCTTAGAAGGCAGTGCTAGCTAGTTGAATTCCACTGGCCCAGGGATAAAACTGTGACATGAAATCCTTTGGATGGGATTCCAGATCTCTGGTTACCTGTGTAAGGCTTATCAGCTAAAATGAGAAACCATTTCTGACTGTGCTGTCCAATCAGTAGTAAACTGAAGATGGCCAAGTGGATTTTAATATTACTTCCCCTATGTTAGCTGAGGATATTTCTTGGTGTTTTTGCCCATAGGTGACATCCCGTAGGTCATTTCTTTATTCTGAAACCAGTTCTTTAGTGAAGTAAATATTATCAATGTTAAATTCTCCTACATTTCTGATAAGAACAGATCCTTTCTTCAGTGAGCCATTTCAGAAGGGTTTCTTTTCTGCTTATGGACATGACTCCCATAGCTGGAGGAAGCTAATTAGAGATAATTAATGCCTTATACATAATGTTTACATTGGAACATATTCACAGATTCCAAATGTGAATCAGTAGCTATCTGATTTGTTTCAAATTTAAATAGTTTATACTCTACTTTAGCAGGAAACAGGTCATTAAAATGACCAAAAGGATCTGATTTTTTAAATAAGCAGGGACTCAAAGATGATATAAAGTTAACAGGAGGACAGATCATGGAATAAAACATTTTATCTCATGTATTTTAAATCACATAGTCATTAAATTTAATTTTTTTATGAGCCAGTTGTAACATAGCCATAAATATCCCTTTGTCTGTAAAGCTTTTAAGATTCAGGTTCCTCAAGCTCTTATAAAAGCTTAGATAAGGAAACAATATGACAGAGAGTAGCTCAGCAATTAATCATTCTGTGCCTCATTCCAAATTGTGTTATACATTGAAAAAAATTCTACTTAATATGTTAAACTTTTATACATTTTTCACTGTCTGCTACTGCATGAAATATTCAAAGAGCCCTTGATATAATGAAATAGCTCTTTGAAAAGTTTTTTATAATGAATATTGTAATCAAGATGCAAGAAAATAATTTTGTAGCAGTTTCTAAAACTGTAAGTAATAGATCCCTGAAAAACAACAAAAACAAAAGTATAATTTTTTAAGCTAACTACCCAATCTGAGCCATTGGATCAACTGTAAGAGGAAGAATAGGTGATAATTTTACAAATATTAAAGTAATTGCTAATATTATTACACAAAACCTAAAACAGTATTTCTGTATATTTTAATGGTGCAGAGAAATCTAAGGTACTTTAAAATATATCTACTGATCAAAAATTGGTGGTGAGGAGAATTTTGTTTTAAAAGCAAAATAATTTTTCATAACAAAAATTAACCATGGATGGTCTTCACATAGTGGGATTCTAAAATTAAGAGTAGTAGATACAGTTTCCTGGACAGTTTCTGTATCCAGAATGCCTTCCTCTTTCTACCACCTCATGACTCAGTTTACCCACTGGACTTTCTGCCTTTCCTGTCTTCTCAAGTTAAAATTTTTCCTCTTCTGACGTGACCTATGTTACAACACTTCTCACTTCACTCTAGTAATAAGAGCAGGGTGGCCTGATCTCGGCATTGCTGACATTTTGAGCCAGATAAATTTTTGTTGTGGGAAGCTTTTTTTGCACCACAGATAATTAGCAATGTCCCTGGTCTCCACTCATTAGATATACCAGTAACATGACCACCACTCCCAGATACAACCACCAAAACTCTCCAGATATTGTCAAATATCCTTAGTGAACCAAATCACCCCAGCTGGAGAACTGCCATATTAGAGACACTGGTATATATAATGTCATGTTCAGTTTTGAATATATCCCTCAATGTATGAAACTGCATTCAGAGGTGATACTCAGTAAATATTTATAAAGTGAATGCAGAATAAGACGGTGCTTTCTTACTGCAGTTCATTGCTAGAATAATAAACATTCTTATCAAATGAACTATCAGTTTCACTTGAGGACTTAATACTTCTATATCCATTTTGGATTGGCTTATTTCCCAATATTTGGAATAGAAAGAGAAGACAGTGTTTTTCCAAACTGATAGTTCTCACTTGAACTCTGTGGTTCATAAATTTCTAATGGGACTCAATCCCTAGCAGTTTTTTCTTTTTTTATCACTAGAGAAAGAGGATGTCGACATTTATTCCAAAACAAAGAAGAAGGAAATCAAGGTGAAAATGGGAGAGAAAGGAGCAAAAGGGAAAGAAAGAGAGAGAGAGGAGGAGGAGGAAAAGAAGTGAACAAGATATAATAGGTTCTTCTATACTTATAAGATCCATTTATGACAAAGCTGAATTAAAATAAGCAATTTTGGTTTTGATTTTGACACCATTTTCTTTTTTTTTTTAGCCCCTTCTATTTCTGTAACAGTTTTTAAGCATACACAGAGCTAAATGTTGTTAGTTACCTATCACAAAGGTTTATAGTTCTATAGGATCTTATTGTACGAATATGCTACAATATTTGTTCAACTGTTAATGGACATTTGTTTTCCTAGTAAACTTTCTTACGCACGTCTTCTGGTGCACATACACACACATTTCTTTTGGATTCGCACTTAGGAGTTGAATTCCTAGGTTATAGGGAAGGCAAATCTTCAACTTTAATAAATAATACCAAACTCTTTTCCTATTTATCCTTATACCAAAACTGAGACACATAATGTAGTTTTGTGTGCTGTGACATCTATGCTAGAAAATGGGCTATGTGCATGTGTGTGCATGAGTGTGTACACATATGTGTACATGGGTATACATGTGTATACCTATGTACATATGTATATGTATGTATATACATGTGTGTACATATTTATACACACATATACATATGTACATATGTATACCTATAAAAGCAAAGCAAAGGTTTCATACACAAATTTTCTGGAAATAAAACTGCAACTCTATATGATACATTGGAATTACATTCTAGTGTATATTTATAAAGTTTGGAACATCTTGAGGGATGATGGATTGAAGGGAGCAATGTTTTGAATATTTCTGTGACTCTAGACAACCCCTCTTGAGCTCAACTATTTTTCCCTTTCTCAAATTATCCCAAGATGTAACTTGGGTTTGTGTAGCACATGGAAAGTAATATTTGTAGCATTTTATTGGGCACTCTCAGAAACTACACTGTTAAAGACAGGCGAAGGTCGTACCTAGCACATGCCTTGATATTACAGGCAAAGCACCTACCTGTGATGTAGTTAGAAAAGTTCAAATATCCATGAAGAAACACAAGTTTGGAGAATTTTCATCATGGGAACAAAAAAATCTGTATACTTTCTTTCCCGAGGATTCCTCATGGATGAAGATAGTGTCCTCATATTCATTTTTATTATTTCTATGGCATGATTTATTATGTTCTAAGTTTGATCCTGCATTTGGCTCTTTGTGACTCATATTGACACTTTTAATAATCTCTCAGAAATGCCAAATCTTAAATGCATACAATTACCAAAATATGATAAATCACAAAGGAACTTGAAAGAGAGGCTTCTTACTAGTAATATCCTATAAGCTTATGAGGTGGAAAGTTTGCCACATGAAACAAATCCAACTGTCCAATAGTGTGCTTGCTTCTTGATCCATTTCAAAGTAAAATTTAAAATTTCTTTCATGTAAAATTAGAGTAAAATGAGATTTCTCTTCTGGAAATTGCAGAGATTTTACAATTTAAGTTAAGATCTGGGGAATTATAATATTTTGGAAATTACCAAGAAGAGCAAACACTCCACCCTTACACTGAATTGAAGAGACTGCCATGGCTGTGGATATTCAAAAGTAGGTTTTACTAAATTTAATGACGTTAGAATCACCAAGAGTCAACCACTCCATATAGTTTTAGTATTAAGCTGATCCTCATGTTACTGAAATTATTTCCAAAACTGTAATTGAGGAGGGCTGAGAATTATTGATCATTTTCTATTAAACATAATCTTCAATTCTAATTGATGGTTTAAGTTATTATAGTAAAAATTATTAATAGTATTTATAATAATTCTTCTGTTGAATTTTAGTTGTATTCAGTTTACTCTATTCTCACATCCAATGTGTTACTTACTCTGTGAGGTCTGAGTGTCTATGAATTTCTTTATCAAGGCATCAGTAGTTTGGGTATAAAGACTGAGAGCATATCTCAGAGACTGAAGATCTGGGCTTTTCTCCAAGAAATTCTTTTTCAGGCCATTTCCTCCCGCATGAAAGTATTGCTGAAGAGAAAAATAAAATAATAATGTAAGCAGAAGGATTTAGAAGGAAGTATAGTAGGAAGGATTTTATTGCCATAATAGTGATGCTCAAATGGAATAATACAATATAATCAATGTGAAATTGTGACAAAAGGACAGTCCTGACGCTTTCCCATTACTAGGTGATAAGCCTGTCATTCAGGTCCCCTCACTATCTCTGAACTGATGCTTTACATCACAGACCCCAGATCCTTGAAGCTTAAGGTTTTTCCTTTCATTCAAAACTTAAGTATATGGGATCGTGAAGATGCAGCGGTAAAAAGTCTATTTATAGAATGACAGGTTTAGATGACAATTGTTGACTTGGTTATTGGCTTGTTTCTAGAACATGAAAATATATATATATATATATATATATATATATATATATATATATATATATAAATACATACATATATATGTATATATATATTTCTTTCTTTCTTTTTTTCTTTTCTTTTCTTTCCAGGGTTGTCAATATTTCACAAAGATTGTAGTACCTGCATCACATATTGTCCAGTTTGTGATTCTAGGCCAGGTGGCTGCTGCTCCATTTTCCCTTGCTCTAAGCACACAGTAGGGCAGATATAGACCAACCTGAGAAGGCAGAGTAGTTGTTGGAAATCCAACATCTCCTGCACCTCATGTCTGATGAATGTAATGAAACATAGGGATTTTTTTTTATATTATTACCCAATACTCAAAACATTAAAATATCTGCGGCTAAGATACTAGAGAAGATATATGCTCTTTAATAATAAATATAGTCATTGAGGGACATTAGCATTTTTCATGCTGAAAGTATTATGTGCAGATGTCACCTAGAAAGCAATTATATACAAATTGTGACAGACTACGGATATTTTTTCCCAACCATTTATAGATGGTAACATCTTTATAGTGTACTGTTAGAGTTAGATAAATAGTTCTCACTCTCTCCCTGTAATATATATGTAATATATGTAATATACAGTACTATACACTCACTGCAACCTGACTTGCTTTGATCTGATTCTCACAGAATGATGTATTTTTTTCTAATTTAATTTTTTTCAGTGTTCCAAAATTCACTGTTTATGCATGACACCCAGTGCTCCATGCAATACATGCCCTCCCAAACACCTATCACCAGGCTCACTGAACCCCCCCCCACTCCCCCTTCCAAAACCCTGAGTTTGTTTCTCAGAGTCCATAGTCTCCCATGGTTTGTCTTCCTCCTCTGATTTCCCCCAACTACTTCTCCTCTGCATCTCCCCATGTCCTCCATGTTATTCCTTATGCTCCACAAATAAGCAAAACCATATGATAATTGACTCTCTCTGCTTCACTTATTTCACTCTTCCAGTCCCATCCAAAGTTGGGTATTCATCCTTTCTGATGGAGGCATAATATTCCATAGTATATATGGACCATATCTTCTTTATCCATTCATCTGTTGAAGGGCATCTTGGCTCTTTCCAGTTTGTCAACTATGTCCATTGTCGCTATGAACATTGGATATAGATGACCCTTCTTTTCACTACATCTGTATTTTGGGGGTAAATACCCAGTAGTGCAATTGCAGGGTCATAGGGTAGCTCTATTTTTAATTTCTTAAGGAATCTCCATACTGTTTTCCAAAGTGACTGCACCAGCTTGCACTCCTAACAACAGTGTAAGAGGGTTCTTCTTTCTGAACATCCTCTCCAACACTTGTTGTTTACTGTCTTTTGATTTTGGTTATTCTAACTGGTTTAAGGTGGTACCTTAATGTGGTTTTGATTTGAAACTCTCTGATGGCTAATGATGATGAACATTTTTTCATGTGTCTGTTAGCCATTTCTATGTCGTCTTTGGAGAAGTGTCTGTTCATGACTTCTGCTCATTGTTGATGTCATTATCTGTTTTTAGAGTGTTGAGTTTGAGGAGTTCTTTATAGATCTTGGATATCAGCCCTTTGTAGTGTGATTTGGAAATATCTTCTCCCATTCGGTGGTGGGTTGCCTCTTTGTTTTGTTGACTGTTTCCTTTGCTGTGCAGAAGCTTTTGATCTTGATGAAGTCCCAAAAGTTCACTTTCGCTTTTGTTTCCTTTGCCTTTCGTGATGTGTCTTGAAAGAAGTTGCTATGGCTGATGTCGAAGAGGTTACTGCCTATGTTCTCCTCTAGGATTTTGATAGATTCTTGTCTCATGTTGAGGTCCTTTATCCATTTCAAGTTTATCTTTATGTATGTAAGAGAATGGTCAAGTTTGATTCTCCTATACCTAGCTGTCCAGTTTTCCCATAACCATTTATTGAAGAGACTATATTTTTTTCCTGCTTTGTTGAAGATTAGTTGATCATAAAGTTGAGGGTCCATATCTGGGCTCTCTACTCTGTTCCACTGGTCTATGGGTCTGTTTTTCTGCCAGTGCCATGCTATCTTGGTGATCACAGCTTTGAGGTAAAGCTTGAAATCAGGCAATGTGATGCCTCCAGTTTTATCTTTTTCAACATTTCCTTAGCAATTTGGGGTCTCTTCTAGTTCCATACAAGTTTTAGGATTATTTGCTCCAGCTCTTTGAAAAATGCTGGTGGAATTTTGATCAGAATAACAATGAATGTATAGATGGCTCCTAACGAGGTATGTACCATCCCTTATCCCACTCATTAAAATTTCTGAGTAAAAGAATTCCATGAATTGAAAACTCATAATATCTTAATTTTTTCCCCTAGTCAAGAGGAGATGCAGAAAAATATTCTGGGCATTTGTAGGCAGTTGAGTGCACTTTCAAAGAGTGTAAAGTAGAGAAGATTCAGGGCATAAGCCAGAGCAAATAGACAATGGAGATAGAATCTGCAGAAGAACTGCTACCACTCCAGACACCCTCCCCAAGGAGAAAAACCTCTAGCACTTAAAAATGCCTGTACTGATTCTAGCTGGGTGCATTGTGAAAACACAAGCTGTGCCAAAAGCAATATATGTTTATGGAAAGGAGGCACAGAAAAATGGCAAAAGCCTGTTCCTTTTGAGAGATGATGAGATAAAACACTTAAAATTTTCCCTACACCTTGATCTTCCAAAAAAAAAAGAAAGAAAGAAAAAAGAAAGTTAAAATACTTTCACAGGCAGAAAGTACATATTGAGGAGTATGAGTCCAGAATTGTTTCAGGAGCCTTAATGATTCAAAAAGTATGATACCTCCTCAGTTCAGGAAACATGATATGATAATTAAGGTAGAAAACATTAAATGGATATATTGAGGGGGATAGGTTCACGTGGGATTTGACTCTTTCCCTAGAGGAATGGAGGGGTGTCCCCCCTCTGGAGATCTATTTATATAATGAACCAAGGAACCATCAGATGAAATAGCTCACGCTCATTATATAGTGTAGCAGTGGCATACACCCAACAGGAATAGGCATGATCTCTGGGCACGTTTGGGAACATGTTCTGCTTCTCAAATTTTTTCAGACAAGCTCCATTCTTACCAAACTGAGCACAATTGCTAGAAAATTAGGATAAAAAGCAATGCAAGAGAAACCAGGAGCAGCACCTAAGAGGATGTTTTGCCCTTTCTTGGGACGATAGAGATTGTCAGGAAAAACTCCCAAAGATTTTGAAATGGACCAAAAAAGATTAGTGGCATTCTGCTTAGCCTGCCTGGCTGGGTTATCTTTCTTTTCAATGTGTCTGAGCTATTTAAAACTCTGTAAATGATAGAAAATGGATAATCATGTAAATGATTCTTGTTCATAGAAATGTAAATTAATTATTTCTGGTGGGATGCAACTGATTATTGTTCTGTGAATAGATCCTTTTTGCTTCTATTTGTAAACTGATTTCAGCTTTCCTTTTTGCATATTCTTTTGTGTTGTTCTTGGAATTCTCCTATAAGCTAGTTCTAAGATCTTACTGGTGCCCTCATTAACTGATGAGTTAAATAACATTTTTGACACGTTTTACAACTGCATGCATGTCACAATTCTACTCTGCTTCAAAAACTGTTCTTTCATGGTATGCATAAGGCAGCATGGTGACAGCATTCACAAGGATGGGCACAGTTTTCACTGTGGTTTGTGAGGCTAGAACTATGGGCTCACACTGACACTGTGAATGGTGGGGTCTGTCTTCCTGCCTGTTCTCTCTGCCTCTGTCCCTTAACAAATGTTTATTAAACTTGTATTGTAAAGAAGACCTTGTGCTGAATGCCAAGGATATGAAGCCTAAGAGGTGTACAGGCTGTTCTTAAAGGGATTACAATCTAGTAGGAAATGTCACCAAGATGTCAATGAATGACTCCAATAATGTTGCAGGTGTAAGAAAAACAATTGGAAAATACAGATCATGGGGTTGGCGAACATTTCTATTAGGGAAGGGTCCGTAAAGCCTTCCAAAGAGGTGTCATCTTTGGTATTTATCATTTCTTTTTTTAGCACTGCCATTTTGTGTGTGTGTGTGTGTGTGTGTGTGTGAAATATGTATTTTTTTAAATTTCTTTTCAGCATAACAGTGTTCACTGTTTTTGCACCACACCCAGTATTCCATGCAATCCGTGCCCTCCCTAATACCCACTACCTGTTTCCCCTAACCTCCCACCCCCCACCCCTTCAAAACCCTCAGGTTGTTTTTCAGAGTCCATAGTATCTCATGGTTCATCTCCCTTCCAATTTCCCTCAACTCCCTTCTCCTCTCCATCTGCCCATGTCCTCCATGTTATTTGTTATGCTTCACAAATAAGTGAAACCATATGATAACTGCCTCTCTCTGCTTTCTCACCACTCTTGTTCAGCATAGTATTAGAAGTCCTAGCAACAGCAATCAGACAACAAAGAGAAATAAAAGGTATCCAAATTGGCAATGAAGAAGTCAAACTCTCTCTCTTCGCAGATGACATGATTCTTTATATGGAAAACCCAAAAGACTCCACCCCAAACTACTAGAACTCATACAGCAACTCAGTAATGTGGCAGGATACAAAGTCAATGTACAGAAATCAGTGGCTTTCTTATACACTAACAATGAAAATATAGAAAGGGAAATTAGAGAATCGATTCCATTTACTATAGCACCAAGAACCATAAGATACCTGGGACTAAACCTAACCAAAGAGGTAAAGGATCTGTACTTGAGGAACTACAGAACACTTATGAAAGAAATTGAAGAAGACAGAAAAAGATGGAAGACCATTCCATGCTCTTGGATCAGAAGAATAAACATTGTTAAAATGTCTATACTGCCTAGAGCAATCTATACTTTTAATGCCATTCCGATCAAAATTCCACCGGTGTTTTTCAAAGAGCTGGAGCAAATAATCCTAAAATTTGTATGGAACCAGAAGAGACCCTGAATCGCTAAGGAAATGTTGAAAAACAAAAACAAAACTGGAGGCATCACGTTACCTGATTTCAAGCTTTACTACAAAGCTGTGATCACCAAGACAGCGTGGCACTGGCAAAAAAACAGACACATAGACCAGTGGAACAGAGTACAGAGTCCAGATATGGACCCTCAACTCTACGGTCAAATAATCTTCGACAAAACAGGAAAAAATATACAGTGGAAAAAAGTCAGTCTCTTCAATAAATTGTGCTTGGAAAATTGGACAGCTATATGTAGAAAAATGAAACTCGACCATTCTCTTACACCGTACACAAAGATAAACTCAAAATGGATAAAAGACCTCAACGTGAGACAGGAATCCATCAGAATCCTGGAGGAGAACATAGGCAGTAACCTCTTCGACATCAGCCACAGCAACTTCTTTTAAGATATGTCTCCAAAGGCAAAGGAAACAAAAGTGAAAGTGAACTTTTGGGACTTCATCAAGATCAAAAGCTTCTGCACAGCAAAGGAAACAGTCAACAAAACAAAGAGGCAACCCACGGGATGGAGAAGATATTTGCAAATGACAGTAAAGACAAAAGGTTGATATCCAGGATCTATAGCACTGCCATTTTTAAATTCAGCAGCCACTAGATCATTTGCTGCAGTGGAAAAGAGAAACAGGACAATCCCACTTAGGTAATCAAGGGAAACTAGCAGTCCAGCTCTACTTAAGAAGAATTGAAGTGGTAGTTGTCATAATATAGTTCTTAGGTATAGCTTAAAATATACTGTTTGCTACTGTTATTCTGTTCTCATCACTAAACCTGGGAGTGGTGGCCAGGGAGACACCAGTTGCCTCTAGGCAGTAGAGGGCCTAAAGAAGTTGAGATGGCTTTGTACCCCTAAAGATTCACAAGACTTGTTGACATGTGAAAGGCTCTGAGACCCACTGTGGTTAAGAAATCTGCTTAACCTTTCAGTAACATACCTGCTTCTTATAATTATTTGGCTTCAGGACACATATCCCATACAATATCTATTGACACTATGGGGCACAGAAGTGTTCCATGGGCTAGATTTAGGAAACCCTAGAAGAAATAAGAAGACTAGACTTTATAGAATGGAGATATTTCTAAGGGTGGAGAAGGCTTCATAGAAGAAGAGAACTCGAGTCGGGCTCTGAAGACCTAGACTGTGTATTTGTTTTTGAACCTCTTAATTGTAATAGGAGAACATGTCTTTACTACCAAGACACTAGTTTATAGACCTCTGAGAGACGGGGAACAACTATGAAGTGAAAACATAAACAGGGAATGAGTTTGTTCCTGGGTAAAACCTAAGGGTCCCCCTAGAGTTTTTGGTTATGATACTAAACTGACTTTGTAGCCGGAGGGTATCATGAGTCATTCTTCTAAAGGCACTAGCAGGATCCTAAGTGAACAGTAGAAGATGCTGTGCAAGGACAGAAATGATACTTTTGTCTCTTAAGTGCATTGTATAATAGGAAATGTTGCAAGACAAACCCTGGACAGAAGGTAGCAATTTCCGGAGGAAAAAAACAGGTTGCAAGATCCTAAGAGCAAAAGCTTCCATTCAGTGAGTGAGCACAGGTAAGTAACCCAGAGATAAGTAACTCAGAGAGAAGAAGAGAGGACTTCTATGATTATGCAAATGCAAACTGGATGAAAACATTACTTTAATGGAAACCTTTCACACAGTGTTCAGAACCTGGGTGACCGCTCCTGAGAACATGGGTCTGTTTCTCTCACTGGCACAGATAATACGAAAGAGGGCTGCAAAGACACATATACCTTGGCATTCGGAGATTTCACATTGTTTTGATTTTGTAAGAGACAAGCAGGAGGGTGGAATTTGTCTTTTGCTGAGGCTTATGTCTGAAGGATATAAACTGGAGGCTGATGTGTGGGAGTGAATGTCTTAGCTATTAAACAGACCCCACTCTCCATAGTTCAGTACAGCTTAGTTGCTCTCCATTATAGTAAGCATTGGGAGGGAGATTATATCCTAGAGAATAATTTGTGTACATGGGATTTTGAAGCCTTCTAGATGTTTCCCTTATGCATGTAAAAGTGGATTTTTCCCCATTGGTTCTAAACAAACAAAAATGGGACTCAGTTTCATGTTGTTTCTCTGCAACCAGCTGTGTAAACCAAGAACCTCCCATTTAATCTATTCTGTTTACTTAGATTAATACAAGATAGCAGAAAACAATTGGCAAAATAAGTTAGCACTAGCCATTTTCTTCCAAGAAAGGGATTTTTAATCAGGGAACTGTGAGCAAGTTGGCTGTTCACAGCTGTGAAGGATAAGGATGTCAGCTGGATGTCATTCTCTCCATCCTTGGCGCTGTCCTGGCTGATATTTTCATAATGGATTTGGACAAAGGCAGAAAGCATGTTTTTAAAATGTAGGGTTGAGCCAAGGCTTGACGTTATTACTTTGAATGACAGAATGTGGCTTCAGAAAAGGTCTTGGCAGCCTGGAATCATGGGTCAACATTACAGGACAGCATGACAAAAAAAAAAAAAAAAAAGAAGGAAAAAGACTATATTCATGATAAAAAGTTTATTTCAGAGTATGGAATGGGGGTGACCTCGATTAATGTCAGTAAAATCTCAAAAGCCATAAAGCTGCATTTTTTTCTCATGTTTCACATGATTTAATAAAGTGATGGGGAAGCTATCAAAGATAATGAATTCTGATCATGCATTAATATACATAGACGGGTCAAGATGAAGGGTTTGATGGAGCAAATACATTCTCTGCTGATTAGAACACATCTGAAATATTAGGGTCATTATAAATTTATTCCCAGGCTTCATGATTTATAAGAAATATGAAAAAGTGGAGGGCATCCAAAGGTAGAGGGCCAGGATATTGTAAGGTCTAGAAGGGACCTTATTCATTCAATAAATGGCTGCAGATAAATTGGGGAGGCATGATAGTTTTCTTCAATGTATGAAAGGCTATCATGTGGAAAAGGAAGTAGAATTATTTTTCAAAGGACAGAAGGACAAAGATAGCACTAAAAGTACCAGGGAAACAGATACTGGTTTGAATAAAGATGACCTTTCAGGGGGCGCCTGGATGGCTCAGTGGGTTGGAGCCCCCGTCTCCTGGGATCAAGCACTGCATCAGGCTCTCTACTCAGCAGGGAGTCTGCTTCTCCCTCTCTCTGCCTACCTCTCTGCCTGCTAGTGATCTCTGTCAAATAAATAAATAAAATCTTAAAAAAAAAAAAGATGAACTTTCTGGTAATAAAGAGCAACTTAAAAATTGAAGCTGCTCCCTGAGAGTCAGTGAGGTCCCGTCACTGGCCATTATTAAATGGTGGCCATTTGTCTATAGGCCAACAATGCTATAGATGACATGCCCGTCTGAACAGGAAAGGGGAGCTATTGGGTTGTTTCCAATTCTGAGATTTTAGAATCTTTTTTGCCTCTTTGACTCTTTGTTTTTCTACTTTAAAATGTGGGAGGAAATGTAAATTCACCCTCCTTCCTCTATGCAATGCGATGTGTGCTTGGGTTATGTCACCTGAGAGAGGATCAGTCCCTTCATTGGAAGGGTGGGGGCAGAGACGTCCCCCCCTGCCTGACTCTGGTACTGTAGTGATGAGATGAATTATTCCTTCTGGAAGAGCTCTGTGAACTGTGACGTTCTTTCTACTTGTGAGAAAATATGCTTAATTGGCAGAAAAACTGCCCAAACTTCAGTCCTGCTTTGTTCCCTCAGCAGTGGCCGCTGTCTCCAGCCATGTACCAGCTATTTATTTCGATGGTCCTGCCACTGTATCTAACTTCAGCCAGTAGAAAAACAGCCTCCTGCCGGATTCGCCATTTTTCTCGGGGGAACCATGCTTTTCCATCCTTTCGGTTAAAACCTCCGAGTCACCTCACCCTTGCTCCAGTTTGGGTTGCCAAGTTCCAGTGACTCTCTCCTTCCTGTCGTCCACATCTGTCTTCCACTTCTATTCCTCTAGCCACCCTCCTCATGACTGCCCTCATCACCTCGTGCATTAAATAACTGTAACTAATTTCTTGACTAAATCTTCAACTACCCCATGCATTTTGTACATTTCTGTAGGATTTCCATCGCTAAAATGGCACATTGAGTATGCCACGGGTTTATAAGATCATCAACGGGTCTTCTTTTATAGAAAACACTGAGGATGTAAAAGGATCTCTGTACTTTCACCCCGAAGATTTCCTGAAATGTCATTTTACATGGCTTCACTACCCAAACCTCTAGTCAAATCCAGACCAGCCCATTGAGTAGTTTTGTCACTGACTCCCAGCCCTCTGGCCTTGCGCCTTTCTATGACGAAATCCTTTTCCCCCTGGTTTATTAACCAAGTCGTGAATCTTTCTCCAAGAGAAACTAGGGTCTTTCCTATCCAGCCTGTGAACTTCCATCTGCCCTTGAAGATCACTACTCTAGCTTACCCTGATTCCCTGAGCTCCCACTGGTCGCTCCCTCTTCTGAATCCTGACCACTTTTTATCTGTCCCACTTAATTGGCGTCTGTATCACCTGTTACATATCTCACATTGGTGTCTTATAAGTTAACATGGATCATTTAATTTTTAATGTGCCTTTTTCATTTTTCAATATGGATTAGAAACTCCTTGGAAAAACAAAAACAAAGCAAAACAGCTCTGCTTCCCAGAAGAGAGTCTCAGGAAACACTCAAGAATCCTATGGAGTCTATGTCCTTATAGAGAAAGGATATTGAGCACAGAAAACCAAAAGCCCAGAGGGCAAGGCCAGAAGGATTTACACTATTTCTTGGAGCAGACTCAGATTTACTAATTAACCTTACTGAGAGAAAATGAAGGGATTAGGGAAGGTGGTAAACCAAACTAAACTAAACTAAACCAAACTAAAACCTAATTGCAGTTGAATAGGTAGGATCTTGGGTTTAACAGTAGAAAGGGGCTCATCCAAAATAAACTAGTTTTCAGGTGATTGAATAGTTACATGTGTAGAGAGCTTTCTGTAAGATAGGAACTGTTTTAATTGTTTAACATGTGATAACTCATTTAATTTTCTGACAATAATTCCTGAAGCCCTGTTATTCCCATAGGAGTGGACAGCGATTTACACACTCTAGTTTCCTTCTCTCTTAATCACTTACACCCTGATACTCTGGTCATTGTCAGTGATATAATTCCCCATGTGGTTCCCAATATTTTATTTATATTTGCATTAACATTCATATTCTGATATTTGCAAAGGCTTCCACCCTAATACAGTGATACACTGGATTTAGTAACGTAAGCGTGGGTGATGAGGAATGTTGTTATTACATCTGAACAGAGATTGAAAGACCTTGTATAAGTATCATTTTCTTTCTTTAAAAAAGCATCAGATTTTGTTCTGTTTATTATATTCTTCATAAAACTACAAAAATTAAAGCACTTCAGACCTGGTTGTGATCTGTGAAAGAGAAAGAGTTTTGTTAAAGTAAAAATCAGGATAAATACTGTCTGCATGCTTAGCAAGCCATTCTTTTTATAATCCCAATAAAAATTCCAAATTCCTTTAATTCTTTAAATTTGTCATATATTTGAAGAACTTTTATAATCTATTTTTACTAACTGATGGGAACATGCTAATGTTTCTTTACAAGTTTGCAAGAAGAATTTTCTTTTTGGTTTCATACACTATTTTGGTAGCAATTTCCCATCATCACATATTTTTTTTCCTTCCAATATCTATATCGTATTTTTGGAAAATCCATGCAGACAGTTGATTTTGCAAACTTAGAAAAAATTATCATTTGCCCTTAACAACTAAGGTTTACTTCTTTTTTCTTTTTCTTTTTCTTTTTTTTAGGAATTACTTGAAAAATATTTTAGAAACTATTTCTACCACAGCTGGAATCCTCTTTTTACATATATCAGATCTGAATATGCTACTGTGTCTCTTTGACCTTGGTGCAAGTGTCAACATTTGGCTCTAATTCAATGTTCCTCTTTTATTTCCTACAATACTCAAGCTGTCCTGATCTGTTCCTCTGCACTAGACTACTTGAAGTTTTCAGACTGACCTACTCCTTCTTGCAATTCACTCAAGGTTTTCTCTAAGCCTACAATGACTTTCTCCCTTGCTTTTCCCCATTCCATCCCCTTTATAAATCCCCAAACTTCCCTCTCCATGAAGCTCCCCCCAGACACTCACAGACACTATATTACCCTCTCTGCACTCTGCAGCACTTTGTCCACACCTCTTATTTTATTGTAGAGGTCTAGGTTCCCAAGTCTAGATAGAGCAAGGCCCCTCTTCAGCCATCTCCTCATTGCCCACCATATTTTCTCTGCACACGTAAGCTTGCAAGTAATGATTTTTGAAATGCAATAATCCAAACGAGGTATTTTGCTCTTCTCATGAGCAGCTGAAATTTAAATAATGCAAAAACTATACTTATAATGATAAAAAAGATGCTAAGAAGCAGCCACCAAAATTGCCTCATGAATAATGGATGGCAGGATGGGGATGGGCCTCAGTCAGGAGTAATAGCCTCAGAAGCACAACATCACGTATTCTGCCATTTGTCTGGAATCTAAATGATCAGAAATGGTGCTGTACAGGATTAAATAAGAAGTAAATTCCAAAGCTATATTTGAATAGATACTCATACCTACTCCAAATTTTCTCCTTTATACCAAGCAATTCAGATTTCTAGAAGGCCCTCATTCACATGGTTCTTGTTTTTAGGGAAATCTCTGTGTAGTCCCTACATGATGTCAGACATCTGCAACACACATGGTGGAGTGTCCTGTTTGGGTCCAAGAACAAGTGTTCCAGGGTAATTTGGAAGGCCGGGCAAAAAATGAAACCAGCCAGCTTTTTTCCCAGGTTTTTCCATTTTCAAACTTCATCAGAAAGTAACCTGAGGATTGTTCAAGACTTAAGAATTTCCTTAGGCTCTTGGGATTCATGCTCAGGTCAAGAGTATCTATTGTTGGAAAAAGGTCTCCTGCTTTTCTTTGAAAGAAATCCACATTTCAGGGAACCCCACAGCAGTCCCAAGTCTTCCTATTGGCTTTTTAGCTCATACATACTGATTAAATTGTTGGCTATATGGCTATATCTATATCACCACTATAACAGCGGTTATCCTTTCACTTTCAAATACTACTGATTTGGTTGCTCGTTGGCAGGTGAATAAATAAAATGGGTCACAGCCCACTCGCACGAGCTGTAACAGATCACTGTAATTTCTGATACTTGTGCCACAGTCCCCCCACTTGTGACTTACAATTGAAACTACATGAGACCAGTATGACAAAATACTCTAGTCCAGCTAAAATTTTAGTCTTTAAGAGAGTATTTTCATCAATACCTTTGAGGAGTTGAAAGATTTTAAAGCGTCTTTAGAAAACCATCTAAATATTGAAATCTGGCATTTTAATCTAGAAATAACTAATCTCTCTGAAGAAATGTTATTCACTTTGGTCTGCTGTATTTCACCACCCCTTTGTTGGTTGTTGGTTGTTGGTGAAATAATGATGTAGAAGCAAGGACAGTGATCTTCAGGTTTGGGGTCCTTTCTCAGCGCTGCCAATTCCTAGCAGCTCTCTGACCTTTGTCAGTAATTTAAACCTGCTCAGCCTCCGTTGTTTAATCTATAAAATGTGAATGATCACTCTCGACACAGCTAACAGCCAGATGTTTTAAAGATCAGGCAAGACAATGTACATACATGGAAGATATCTGGAAAAATGTAAAACGCTATTTCAGTCCATAGTCAACAAACTCCATACCATTCTCCTTGTTCACTTTTTATTTCCACCCCGTTTGCCTAAACTGAGTTCCAGAGGAAGTCGGATTAGGCCTTTGGCAGCCTTTGTGAGGTAGCTTGGGTAGCAACTGCTGCTTTTGCATATGAACATCTTTCTCATGAAGTTTCCACTTACCTTATAGGGTTCCCTCTGCTGGGCTCTGAGAAGACCTTCCATCACTAGCTGGTAGGCTATAATTCCTTTAAGTAGTTATTCCTCTTTTACCTGAATTCCTTTGTAGTAACATCAGAATTAGGGCTTGGTAGGACATTCAGTTGGGGCAAATCTCAGAATCGGACAAGATAAAGGGAGTTCCAGTTGTGGCAAACTGATGACAGAGCCATAGAAATGAATGCCCAGGTGTATGCCTTGGCAGATGGGCAAACCAGAGGGATGAAAGTCTCATAATAGGGTTAGGAGGTAGAGACCTGACCTCAGGATCTGACGTTCAGGAGGACCAGAGTCAGGCCCTAGAGGAACAAGATAATGGCATAAATCCATTTACTGGATCTTAGACACCAGCTAGTGGAAGTATTTAAGACTGAATTAAAAGATCATCCCAGATGACCTAGAGAGGAAGATGGGATAGTTGAGCTGTCAAAATGTAGAAGGGGGAACCTGTTTGAAGATCAGGAATGTCCCAGACTTTGGGTATAACTAGATGGCGATCATGTGCCCCAACCAAGAGGAACAGAAGAAATGCTGGTGGTGGGGACAGAAGCCAGGTCTGAATGCCATTTCTTTTCATGGGACACATTTTTCTTCCTCTCTTGAAGTCATGCATTGACTTAATAAAATTCAAAAAGGACTAAATTCAGAATCTAAAAATTTTACTTTTCTTCTCTTCATGGTATACTTCAAAGTTCTTATTTTTTCTACTAGCACTTCCTGATTTGTGGCCATTAGTTCTACTATAACTCCAAAGGTCAGTCATTTCTTATTCACTTTTCTGAAAACAATTTTTTAGAAAGAGCTTGTTTTGCATTTTTTTCTGCTTCTTTTTCAAGTTTTCCATTTTTCCCCTCAAAATGATTGTGCAAAATTTCCAGACTTCCAGATAACACTCTAGCTGCAGCTTTAGAAAATCCATTGCTATAGTCTCACTGCCTAAATCCCTCTCCACTTTTCACCAGGTGTCACAAAATTCCCACCTCACGACTTTCATTTTATATTTCATTTTTTCATTTTACACGGAAGCAGGAAAAGATGGTCTCTTATTAAATGCTGAAACGATAAAACCAAAGCTGGGAGGTAAGAATTTTCTGGAGGTGCCCAACTGTTGCACATCTATTTTAATGAACAGCATCATAAGGTCTGTTTGTATCCTGTACAATTCTGTGCTTGGAAAATGGCTCATGGTAGCTAGCAGATTTTGCTATGCTGTTCACGCATGCTGGATAGGAGATGCTTCCCCCAGTGACACGTGGAGACAATGGACATGGTTTAAATTCAGACAATAAATTAGTTAATTCACTCTTAAATAAGCTTTCACATAAGAATATAAAATGCATATATGTAAATATGAAACATATATAAACATATAAAAAGAATTATATGGAAACAACTTCTAAGTTACATTTGGAGGTCTGTCCATTTTTAGCCCCCACCACAATAACTTCTGGTCAACCTCGGGCTGTGAAAAAATTGATGCACACAGCACAATACCTTTGGGTTTCCAGCAGAAAATTAAATTATTGCACTTACTAAGAGAGAGGAGAAGATTGATCTTTTAAAACTCATTTCAACAAGCGTAGAAAACATGAAAAGAAATTCTGTTAACCCCACACCTCCTGAAGCATCTATTTAATTGAACTTGGGGGGTGGAGCTGTACGTACATGCCTTTCTTTGAAAACACATGTTATAACATAAGTTTTATGCACATTTTCTTCCAGATACAAAGGAACAAGGATAAGGGCAGAGGAACACGGATAATGTGGCGAGAGTACAGGCTCAATCTGACATACTCAGACAACCATCTTCTGTGTCTATGGGTGGCACAGCTCTACATATGCATGTGGGATACTTTTCTCTGAGGGCTAATAGAGGACTGGGGATATACAATTCAGGAGTACTGTAAGCTTACCTTGATGGTAGCCAAGACTACCTCCATTATAGCACACTGTCTTGGTGTCAGACCCTTGGCATCCTCCCGAATCATGTGCTCCTAAAAAACAAGTTAGCAATTACTTATGCATTAACCAATTAATCCATTCAACAACTGTTTTCAAACAGACTCTGCATAATCCCCACGCGGACACACCTGAGAGGATGATTTTGTCATATATTCAATAAATATCCCCTTTTCCAAAAGAAGAAATGCTGAACTTTGATTTGTATGTGGTTTTACTTTTCACTTGCACGTTAATGTTTGGGGAAAAAAAAGAGAGCAGCAATGTGGAAATATGTGTCAAAGCTTTTTCACCTTATCTGTTACTTTGAGGAAAATCGATCATGACAGAGTGTTAGGAGGTGAATTTTAGCTTCTTTCAATTACTATGATAAAGTCTTCTTTAAATATAATGGCCCCAATTCCTTCTCTTTCTTGATTCCCCTTAATGCTTAGTCATTACTAAGAAAAGCCCCCAAGAATTAACTGAATTTTTGGCTCTGCATATTTTCATTAAAATCTTTTTTTTCCAAAATTTTAGAGCTGGTTTTCACATTTCTGGTGGGTTTTCCTCATTGTTCATTATGGACACTAACCCATCATTCAAACTTCCATAGGGAAATGATGGTAGAAAGTTGAAGACAACCACAAAGGAAAAAGAAACCTAAGAGAAAATTTTTAAAATTCCTGACACCCCCCACCCGCCCACCAAAACTGAGTCTACCCAGAGGTGCCACTATTCTAGTCAACAATATTCAGCAGATATTTATTGAGTGCTTATTATATGCCTCTGCCATCCCAGGTAATTGTGATATGTTGTTCATTCAAAGAAAGGCTTTTGTCCTCCCGAAGCTTAACTGCAAACTAGTATAGGTGTCTTATGTGAATTAGAGGAAAGCCCACATGAACAGACACAGCTCTGAGAATGCATGGCTTGACTAATGGTTCAATCACTGCCTTTCCTTCTTAAGAACCGTGCCTCTTCTGCAGGGCACAGCTCTACATCAACATGTATGGCTTGGCAGGTGGAGCAAGGGCTCTCTTTCAGTGGTCATTGCACAAAAGTGGTCAGGCACTTGTATGCAAAGCTCAGATTTTCCAATCCCCAGTGCCTCACCCTATCCCAGCCCCTTTTTTATTGTTATTTGGTAGATGACATGACTTTCTCAAGATAATCTTGATCTACGTCTTACTCAAGTCTGCAGTCTTTCAGTACCTATCTTGGCAATTATAACCTGCTAGGAATTCAATATATTTTTGGTAAATGAATTGTACTTCTTTCAAGTATAGTGTTGTAGGGTTCAATACCCTTAAATGAAATCATACTCCTTTGAAGATTTTTGAAAAAAAAAAAAAAAAAAAAAAGGTATACAATGCCCCTTGAGTCCATGACATCTCACTACATGTTTGTCTGATACAGGATTTTCAACACAAACATATGTATCCTTTTAATATTTTAAAAATAGGAATATTAACTACCCATTGAGACTCAAACAGTAATGGGAAATGTTTACTAAATTGTAGGTGGAAATGTTTAAGGGCAAGTAAGTACAAACCAGTCTGGCTTCAAATCTTTGTTATAGAAAAATATAATTTTAGCAAGAAATAATTTCAGAGATCTAAAAATAGCTCATTAAAATAAGGGAGTCTCTGAAAGAGGCTGGCAATGAGTTACTGCATGCTTGCAGTAAATTTACAGTCTCTGATGTAGTAATTGGTTTTAATATTATATCACCTATCTAAAAATAGTTATTTTTTCAAAATTTATGCCAAATAAATCTAATCTCATTAAATAGTAATAAGTTAGGCATACATAATATATCTACATTATGAAGTTCCAGAGCATAAAGTAATGTGTCAAATGGCTGAATAAATACTTCTTTAATGGATTAATCCTAAATGGTAGTAAAATGCAGAAAAACAATTTCCTTCATTGTTCTATTTTCCTTGACTCTGTATTTCTTCAAGTAAGTTAGATAATTGTTAATATTTCCATATAGGATTTCTGGATTTATCTTAACCTGCTTTCAAACTAACATACAAATATTGCGAAGACCAAGTATTTAAAATGGAAATGACACTTTGGTGACACTTTGGTAAAATAAGGGAAAATGGTTTGGAAAATTTGAAATTCTTTATTATGGTCAGAGTTTTAATTTTGCAAAATACTGTAGATGCCTTATTCTGTAATTTGAATAATAGTTACCCTTTTAGGACATTTTATTGTTTTTAGTTTGTTACAGTCTTGAAGAAGTTTGGAAGTTGCAAAGGGACCTAATGTGTTCTTTTTCCCACCTAGCATATTTATGCACTCTGGGGAGCTATCTCCACCCCACTCAGAGTTCATCAGATGCAGACAGAGCTGACCACACCCCCAGCTCATAGCTGGTATGTCAGTTAAGCCTGTGTCACAATGGTTGGCTTTGGAGTGGTGATAACACTATCGGAGACCAGGATGTTCTGGTGGGATTTGTTGGAATTCCTCACATCAAGCTTGGTGTTCTTTTCTACAACATTTCAAGTTCAAAGGATGTTAGATTTAGAGCAGAGGCAACCATCTTACAAATAAGAAGGTAGGTTTGTTACAGCCATACATCATACAAGGAAAGAACAGAGTCGAGAGATACTAACCAGGTTCCATAACATTCTTTGAGTTCCTAATCAAGCAGTGATGGAAAGTAAAATTATCTAGGACTATAAAATTTCATGTAGCAATAAATCCTTCCTTGTTTATGTTAGTCTTGCTTTCTAGCACTTGGAGCTGATAAGACTGACTGATAGTTCTGATAAGACAGAACTGATAAGTTCTGGCTGATAAGACTTCCAACTAAGGAAACTGAAGCTGTGGGAGATGGAGTATGTTTTCTAACATCACACAGATGCTAGAAGCATGTCTAGGGCCATTTCTTTTGCAATGAGATACTATGCTGTTTCACCTTCATGGTTTTGTTTGTTTGTTTGTTTTTTAAAAGATTTTATTTATTTATTTGACAGAGAGAGATCACAAGTAGGCAGAGAGGCAGCCAGAGAGAGAGAAAGAGAGGGCAGGCTCCCTGCTGAGCAGAGAGCCCAATGTGGGACTCGATCTCAGGACCCTGAGATCATGACCTGAGCTGAAGGCAGCGGCTTAACCCACTGAGCCACCCAGGCGCCCTCACCTTCATGGTTTTATATGAGGAATTTCAACCCTGTATAAATCCATTTCTCAAAGTAGGGAATATAAATCCCAGGAAGATAATAAGAGGGATAAAGGAAGGGATCAAGATCTAAGATCCAAAGCAATAGTGTGGGAGTAACATCTACCTTTGACCTTTCCTCTAAACCATCTAACTGAGCACCTGTAAGAAATTTTAGGTGATGTCTTTTAAATGGATTATTGACTTTCATTTTTTTTTATTGAGCAAGGGAGTAATATAGAGTACTAAAACTATAGGACACCTATTTCATCTCAGTAAGTAATCATGCAATTAAATGGATTATTCTTCCCCTGTGTCATACACATAAAACAATCCCAGTGAGACCTGACTCTGAGCTGCCAGCCTCTGTGAGTGGGTGGTGGCAGAATCTTGGCAATTACCATGCAAAGATAATGTATGCATTATCTCATTTATCCTCACAAAAATCCTATAAAGCAAGTATGAAAATGTTCTGCAGTTTATAAATGTCAAATCTGAAGATTAAAAAGTTTAAATACTTTGGCCAATGTCAAATGTCCATGTGTCATGGACACATGGCGATGACAATGTCATTTGTCAATGTGTTGGAAACAGCTGAGGTAGAATTTGAACTAAGGTGGTCTGCGTCTGGAACTATATTCTAAGAGAAAAAAATGGATCTAAAGCAACACATACTTCTACGATAGGCACAGCGTTGGCCTGTATGTCATCCATTGATGAATGAACGGATGAAGAAAATGTGGTAATCTTATTTGGCCCTTAAGAAGGAGGAAATCTACCCAAATGCAACAAAATGGAAGAACCTAGAAGACATTATTCGAAGTGAAAAAGCCAGTTAAAGAAGCACAATATATATTTTAATCACTCGAGTTCCTATTCTAGAAGGACAGAAGCTGATGTTCCCTGCATAACTGCACAGTCCTGTGAATCTCAGCAATAAGAAAGGGCAGAGTTATTAAGTCAGCAAATCCTCATTTACAATGTGCTTGAATATACTGACAAGTTCAAGGTGTGCTTTGAGGAGTTTCATTTTTGCACCCTAGCTTTCTTGCCTTTAAGATTTTTCTAGACTTTACTAGATTTCTACGAAGTGCTCCATTTTGCCTTTATTCATACAGAGCCTGTTTCATATATGAAAGAAAACATGATCTAACTTAAAGCCAAAATCTCCCAGTTGCCCTACCAATTGGAAAGTATCAGAAATCTTTGGGGAAAAAAGGAAAACCATAAAGTTCAGACTCTAGCTTGTGACTTGATCCAGACTCTGGCTTTGACTGTGATTTCACAGACATGCATCTTAGTCCTGCAGTGCTGGATACCATTACTAGTAGGAGGATAGTTTCTTGTACAGCTGTAATTAGCTTATTATCTTTCACAGACAACTGATAATCCCTTTATTCTTATTACCTTCAGTTTGGATAATTGTCCAAGATCTTTAGCTGCGATGAAAATCATCTGTGGTCCCTAGAGACACACATAGAAAAGGAGAGAGAAGACTCAGTCAGTCTTAAGATCTTCAGTAACAATAGAAATGTAGTCAATGGAAAATTAAATTTCCCTTCTTATACTTGTGACTTTTATGCCATATACACTTAACTGGTTTTACAGATTGGGTCAAAGATATCTAGTACTGCTAGCAATATAATTGTCCTCACAGGCATCCCATTTCCGAGAATTTTAAGTCTGAGTTAACAAACAGATTACGACTAACATAGCTGGTTTAAGGTAGCACATGGATTTAATCCATGATCTTTAATGTTTATTTATTTTTAGTAGAGGTAGCTCCCTCACTCCACTTGGCCCCAAATAGATCTATGCAAACTTTCAAGATACAGAGTTGAGGCAGGTGAAGCTGCTGCTCCTCCAATGCTGTCCAGTCTATCAGAGACCTGCCCTCTTAACTCTCCCCTCAGCCAGAGGCTCTTCCTAGAATGCCAACATCCTAGGAAAAGCTTGAAGAACAGAGGACTAAACCATCCACAACATTACTAGAATGAAAAACTAGAGGTACGTCCGTTGGCAAAAGTGGCAGGAAAAAAGTAAATTTGGTACTAAGTTCATTCTAAGTCCCTAGGATATTTTCTCAGAAGGGAAAAATCAGCTATTCTGGAATAACACTCTTCATTTTTTAGTGGATCCTGTGAATTGATTAGGAAATGAAGGACTACAAAGTTTACGAGAACAGCAACCACATCTAATTTTGCTCCTATTTTCATCCCCACCACGGTGCCCAGCACACACCAGAGCTCTGAGAACACATAGTGAATGAATGAGTGACAGATATTGCTTCATGCTTTGAGAACTCAATGCTAGAGAAAATTGAGGTGATGGTAAGCTATCCTAGGGAAGGCCTTATAGAAAAAATGGTATGTCATATGTCATATACTTTCTACTATAGCATGATGTATGTATTTTTGAAAAATCTCGTTCTACAAAACTGTGCTCTAGAAATAATAGGGCTCATGGGCAAAATAGCAATGGGCAGCATAGTCAAAACTTATGCAATTTTATTACCAATGAGTGATCAAAAACAGGAAGTGCTACTTTGGGAGAGATCTTGTATGGCACACAGGGAGCTGATGGCTGCCACAGCGGGGTAGTAGAAATGCAAAATAGTAAATAATCCACACAAAGGAGTACAAATGTGGGCTGGAGCAATACTCATACAACTGGAACTCTCAGCAGGGAGGGGGTCGCCTTCCCTGTGTGAGAGCCATACAAGCTTCATCTGTTTGGGTAGAAGAACCATGTCTAACTGTGCCTTCCACCGCCATGTAGTAGCTTAGCTGAGTGTCCTTTCCTTTTCTGCTGAATTTATAGGTCTTCTATTATATTGCAGAGCCTCCTACCTAGGAAAATTTATACATAAACCAACTCAACTTCCAGATTGTACTGACACCATTCCTGTTGTTCCCAATTCCATTAGAGCTAACTGGTATTACAGAAATGTAGCAGAATCAAGGGTGCATGTATGCGTATATATGTAATTTGGCTTTCCATATGTGGTAGGCTATAACAGATTTTATCACTTGCTGGCAGGAAATCAACAAAAACATGAATCTTTGCATCTTTGAACACTTTATAAGAAAACAATTCCTATAGAATTTCATGAAATATGGACTTAGTCTACACGACTAATGGTGTCAAAACATTTGAGTTTAGCGTATAATTACTCAGTATTTGCATCAACTTATATTTCTCAGTCACAGAAATAAAATACTTAACATGTGCATGCTAGGGTTATTTCTTTTTTGTTGTTTGATTCAGGATATGTGAACTGAGAGATACCTGGTACTGCGTGCATCCATTTGACCACTGTCTAACTTTGCCGCCAAATGAGCTTTCTGGTTCCTTCTTATTTCACTATGTATGATACAATCATGTTCTTTGAACCCAGAAAAAGGTGTCTCCTCTATTAACCTCCAACTGGAAAGGTAATAGATGAAAGTAAAATGGAAAGGAGAAAAATATTCCCTAGAGCAGTGTTGGATTTATCTTCTTAAACTATAATGTTTTAGAAAAAAGCACAGTGGGGGTATTCTATCCTAAATTTATTTCCCTGGGGTTTCACAGTAAAATTAAGTTTAAAAATTATGTGTATAGACCAGATAAGGCTGTAAGTTAAACTTTCATACTTTTTTATCCCCCCAAAATGAAGTTCTGAATGTCAAGGAATTGTGAAATTTGACTGCTACTATTTAAAATTGATTTGTATAGGAAAATGTCATCTGAATGATCGTTGTTTAGCTACTGTTTGCTGAAGACTTTTTCCCAAAATGGATTTAATCGTTATTTTAGCTGGATGAAAATCATTCACTAAAGTACAATTAGATGGGTTACTAAAAGTGTAACCAAGGGAGAGAGGAACAAGATGGAACAGAAGGATCGCTTCCTCCCGGACACACCAAGGAAACGAGTACCTCTATATAACTAACTCTGTAAAAGCGAGAAGACTGGCAGAACAGATCTTCCAAAGCTGGTCATAGAGAAAAGTCCCTATCGGAAAGGGTAGGAGGGGCAGAGACACAATCAGGAATCAAACAACTGGGGTGACTCACTACAAATTGGAGAGATGTCACAGGTCAGAGAAGTGAGGAGATCAGACCCCACACTGGGCACCCCTAGCCCTGGGGACCCAGAGAGGGCAGAGAAGTCCACATAACATCTGGCTTTGAAAATTAACAAGGCTTAACTCTGGAAGCCCTGGAAGGTGATAGGTAACCAAGTCCTGCTCCTACAGAGAGAGCAAGCTAAATAACTTGGTCAGGACCACAGAAGCAGTAGCTTGAAAAAGTGCCCAGGGTATACAGGAGGGCTGATTGACTAATTTTAGGGTATGTGGCAGAGGGTCAGCCATCTGCAGATTTCTCTGGAAATAAAAGTGGCAGGTGCAAATTTTCTTGTCCTCTCCAGCCAGAATAGCCAGACACTTGTGGGAGTCAGTATTAAAACTCTATCTACCTTGCCAGCAAACATGCCCTGGCCCAGTGCCCCTCTAGATTGGCTCTTGCTCTTGGAATGGGAGATAACCCCCACACATGAGCATGTCCATAGTTCCTGCAGCTGGACCTCTAAATGGCTGCACAGGGAGCAAGCACTGCCCTTTGCTGTGCAAGAAGCTGTCAGAGTCCAATATAGATATATCTAGGATGCGTGCTGGCCCCACCCACCCAACAGTGAGCTCACAGCAGTCACAGCTCCGCCACAACAGAAGGGTACACACAGCCCACGCAGGGCAACAACCCTACAGCTGGTTCGAGTGACCAGAAGAGACTGTGCTACAAGGGACCATGGGACATCTCTACAAGGCCACAACTGTCACAACCAGGAAATGGCAGTGACCTACTTAATACATAAAAACAAACACCTGCGGAGACAGAAAAATATGTCCCAAATGAAAGAATAAGACAAAAGTCACAGAAAAGATCTAAACAGAACTATTCAGTGTGCCTAATAAAGGTTTCAAAGTAATGGTCATAAAGATTCTCAACAGATTTAAGAGAAGAGTCAATGAATGTAATGAGGATTTCAAAAAGGAGATAAAAAATATAAAAAAGAGTCAGAGCTGAAGAATACAATAACTGAGGTGAAACATACACTAGAAGAATGGATTAGCAATCTGGAAGACAGGGTCACGGAAAGCATCAAGCTGAACAGCATCAAGTGAAACCCAAGAATAACACCATCAAGAGTAATAACATTTGAATTTTAGGCATCCCAGAAGGAGAAGAGAGAGGGAAGGGGGTTCAAAAATTTCCTAATCCGGGGAAGGCAACAGACATCCAGGCCCAGGAAGAACAGAAAGCCCTTACCTAACAAGATGAAACCAAGGAAGTACACAACAAGACGCATGATAATTAAAATGGCAAAATGTAATGCTAAGGAGAGATAAGGCATCATGAGAAAAGAAAATAGTCACATCAAGGGAAACACTGTAAGGCTACCAGCTGAATTTTCAACAGAAACGGCAGGCCAGAGTGCTGAGAGGAAAAAATCTACAGTGAAAAATATTCTACCAGATAAGGTTATCATTCAGAATGAAAAAAAGATAGTTTCCCAGCAAAAAAGGAGTTTATCACCACATAACCAGTCTCATAAGAAATGTTGAAGTGTTGAAGAAATGTTAAATTATTTAAGTAGACATAAAAGGCTTAAGTATAGGAAAACTATGAAAGGAAAAAAAATTCACAGATAAAAGTAAAACTGTAGTAAAGGTAGTACATTAATCACCTATAAAACCAGTATGGAGATTAAAACATAAAAATAGCAAAATCAATTCTATTTACCCAAAATAGGTCAAGGGATATACAAAATAAAAATACTTAAAATATAACATTAATAACAAAATGTAGAGGGGAACAAAAATTTAGTGTTTTTAGAATGTGTTCAAACTTGAGTGACCACCAACTTAACATTTGGTATTTATATACACTCAATGGTAACCACAAATCAAAACCTCTAAGATATACAGTAAATAAAAAGAAATTCAAGGGTAACACTAAAGAAAGCCATTGAATCACAGAGAACAAAAGAAGAAAAGGACAAAACTACAAAAACAACCAGAAAACAACAAATTGGCAGTAAGTACATACCTATCAGTAAGTACTTTAAAAAGTAAGTTGACTAAATGCTCCAAGACAACTCAATGGAATAAAAAATAAAAAAGACCCATGTATATGCTGCCTACAAGAAACTCACTTCAGACCTAAGGACATGTAAAGACTGAAAGAGAAGGGATGGAAAAAGATATTCCATGCAACTGGAAGCAAAAAGGGAGCTAGAGTAGCAGGACTTATATCAGAGTGGACTTTTAAACAAAGTCTACACAGCAAGAGTCAAAGGAGGGCATCCCATAAAGACAAAAGGATCAGTCCAACAAGGGGATATAACACTGGTAAATATCCATGCACTAACACAGGAGCATGGAAATGCATAAAGCAAACACTAATAGTCATAAAGAAAGAAACTAACAGTAATGCAATAATAGTAGGGGACAGCAACAGCTCACTTACATCAATAAATAAATCATCCAGACAGCAAATCAAAGGACACAGTGGCTTTGAAGAATCCATTAGACCAGATGAATTTAACAGATATATACTGAATATTCCATCTCAAAACAGCAGAATACACATTTTTTTTCAAGTGCACATGGAATATTCTCCAGGACTGATAGATGACATGGTAGGCCACAAAACAAATATCAATAAATTTAAGAAGATTGGTATCATTATTAAGCATCTTTTCATACCAAAGTAGTATTACCCTGATACCAAAACCAGATAAAGACACTCCAAAAAATAAAAAGAGAATCATTTCAATAGATAGAGAAAAAGCATTTGACAAAATACAACATAATAAAGGGCATATATGAAAAAACCACAGCTAATATCCTCAGTAGATGAAAAAAAAAGCTTTTCCTTTACGATCAGGAATAAGATGAGAATGTCTATTCTCACCATTTTTGTTCAATACAGCACTGGAGGACTGGCTTCACTACTGGATAAGAAAAAGAAAGAAAAGACATCCAAATTGGTGAGGAAGAAGTAAAACTGTTACTTTTTGAGGATAACGTGATACTATATATATAGAAAAACCTAAGGACTCCACATACACACACAAAAAGCACGCACACACACACACCACCAACTATTAGAATGCAGTAAACTTATAGGATAAAAAAATTAATATACAGAAATCTGTTATAGTTCTATACACTAATAATGAAGTAGCAACAAGAAAAATCAAGAAAATAATTCCATTTACAATTGCACCAGAGGAATGAATAGAATACCTAGGAATAAATTTAACCAAAGAGGGGAAATGCTTATATTCTGAAGATGGTATAACAAATGAAAAAATACACCATGCTCATGGATGTGAAGAAATAATATCATTATAATGTCCGTACTACCCAAGGAAGTCTATATGAAATCCGTATCAAAATACTAATGACATCTTTCACGAAACTAGAACACATAATCCCAAAACTTGTATGGAAAACTTGCACAGTCAAAGGAATCTTGAGAAAGAACAAAGTTTGAGGTATCACAATCCCAGATTTTAAGATATACTACCAAGTCATAGTAATCAAAACAGTATGGCACTGGCACAAAAACAGACACATAGATAAATAGAACAGAATGGCAATCCATGAAATAAATCCATGCTATTTATCCAGAAATAAGTCCATGCTTATACGGTCAATTAATTTACAACAAGAAAGACAACAGTGTACACTGGGGAAAAGACAGTCTCTTCAATAAATGGTGTTGGACAAACTGGACAGCCACATGCAAAAGAATGAAATCGGGCTGCTCTCTTATGCCATAAACAAAGATAAACTCAAAATGGATTAAACATTAAATGTAAGACCTAAATCCATAAAACCCCTAAAAGATAACAGGCAGTGATCTCTTGAGAAGTGGCCTTAGCAACATATTTATGGGTCTTTCTCTTTAGGGAAGGGAAATAACAACAACAAAAAACTACTGGGTCTATATTACTATAATAAAAAGATCTTGAAAAGCAACGTGAATCAACAAAATGCAAAGGCAGCCTAATGAATCCAAAGATATATTTGAAAATGATATTATCTGTTAAGGGGGTAATACCCAAAACATGTGAAGAACTTACAAAGCTTAACACTGAAAAACCTCAAAATAACCACAAAATAACCCTAAGTAATTTGATTATAAATGGTCAGAGGACCTGAATAGACATTTTTCCAAAGAGGACACACACATAACCAAGAAACACATGAACTACATCACTAATCATCAGGGAAAGGCAAATTAAAACCAGAACGAAATATCACCTCACCCTAGTCACAACGACTAGAATCTAAAAGACAAGAAATAAGAACTATTGGTGAGGAGGGGGAGAAAAGGGAATCCACATGCACTTGATTTGGCTTGATAGGAATGTAATTTGGGGGAACCACTATGGAAAACAGTATGGAGGTTTTTCAAAAAATTAAAAGTAGATATAACATATGATTCAGTAATTTTACTGCTATTTACCCAAAGAATATGAAAGCACTAATTCAAAAAGATATATGCACCTCTATATTTATTGCAGCATTATTTCCAAGAGCCAAGATATGGAAGCAAGCCTAAATGTCCATCCAACAGGTGAATGGATAAAGAAGATGTGGTGTGTGTGTTTGTGTGTACATATACACACATAATGGAATATTATTCAGTCATAAAAAGAAAGAGATCTTGCTATTTGTGACAACATGGATGGACCCACTGGGTGTTATGCCAAGTGAACTAAGTCAGACAGAGAGGGACAAATACCATATGATTTCACTTATACCTGCAATCTAAAAACAAGACCAAATACATGAACAAAAAAAACAGAAACAGACTCATAAATACAGAACACAGAGTGGTATCTGCCAGAGAGGAGGTGTGTGGGAAAATGGGCAAAATATGTGAAGGGGATTAAGAGGTACAAACGTCGTTATAACATAAATAAATAATCGAGATGAAAAGTACAGTATAGGGAACAGTCAATAATATTTTAATAACCTGTTTATATATTGATAGATGAGGACTACATTTATTGTGTGAGCTTTGAATATAGAATTATCAGATCACTGTTGTTCACTTGAAACTAATGTAACATTGTATGTCAACTATGCTTCAATAATAAAAAATAAAAATTAGAACAATAAGCTTAATTGAATCTTGATTTTAAATACTTACTGTTTGATCTGTCAGAGGAGGGAGAACAATCTGTTTTTCTATTTTGTTAAGAACTAGCTTCCATAACTCCTTCAGAACTCGCTTCAGGACTGTTTTCTCACAGATTTTTGCTGAGAGACTTAATCTGAAATAAAGCAAAACATATAATCACTTAAAATAAAACTTTTAATCATTTAAAAGCCTCCTAGGAGAGTATCAACTTATTTTATTGATCAGAAATTCAAGTTTTTCAATACTGAGATTGATTGATTGTTTGACTTAGATTTTATTTATTTGACAGAGAGAGAGCACAAGTAGGCCGAGCAGCAGGAACAGGGAGGGGGAGAAGCAGGCTCCCCGCTGAGCAGGGAACCCAGTGCGTGCTTGACCCCAGGATACCCTGGGATCATGACCTGAGCAGAGGGCAGTCACTTCGCTGACCACCCAAGCCACCCAGGTGCCCCTCAATACTGAGATTTAAATATATGAATAGGCCTTTATAATTTTCAAATGGTAAATTTCATTTATTGAACAAAATACATAATATTAAAGATATGTTTCAACACATATATTTGACAATTTGCTATTTGGTAGAAAATGAATTCAGGGTCTCTCTCCGCTTAAATTGTTTCCTAAATTGACATCAAGGCCCCCAACGTATATGATTTTCATCCACATTTCTAACTTCTATTTACTAGATACCCCATATTCATGATACAGGCCAAACACCAAAGAAACATGTTTTCTTCACTACCTGACACTGCTCCAACATAAAAAAGATGCATGTAATTTTACTCAAGAGGCAAAACTTACCAGCTTTACTGATGTTGCAGTTTTATGGATAGACAATGAACATAGAACATTTTGTAAGTTTAGGTGTGTAACGTAATGATTTGACATGCATATATAGTGTAAAATGATTACCACAGTAAATGTAGTTAACATCCATGACCTCAGACAGTTATCAGTTCTTGGAAGATCTTCCTACCTTCGGCAATTGTTAAATATACTATAAAAAGTTGTTAATATAGTAATGGTGCTCTACATTACATTCCTATGACTTACGTATCTTCTAACTAGAAGTTCCTAAATTTGACTACTTTTAGCCATTCTCCCCACCCCCCACCCCCACCTCTGGCAACTACTAATCTGTTCTGTTTCTCTAAGTTCAGTTTTGAAGATTCCACATTTACCAGCTTTAATCAGTTTAAATTTATGTTTCTTACAAATTCTTCTCAGCATGAGAATGACGATAACATCACCTATTTTGATGTAACGCCTTAGTTTAAAAACCTCTTCTGGCAGATCTTTTTTTGTTGTTTATTACTATACCCATTTTATAATCCAAAAACAGGTTCTGAGAAGTTAGGGTACTTGTCCAAGGAAGTGAAGCTAGTAAGTGAGGGCTGAAACATCCTCCAAATCCAGGATGTTGTCCAATGCCCCCCTGCTGCCCTGGACAAATACGTTACTGTATGATGAACCAGTGGTCTGTAAAGTCCCAGAGCTGCACAGACATTTACTGAATGTGCTGTAATAGGACACGGAACTCTTTGAGGCGCCTTTAATAAAAGCTAATCAAACCTGTTTCGCAGAGAGCGTCAGGATAGCCTCATAAACTCCCTATAGTGCTGCCGAGTACTCTGTAGGCTTTTGGACTCAGAAATTATAACTTGAATTCTGGTTTCTGATAGAGACAGAATTTATTATTTTAAGTGCATGTGATTAATATATAAAGGCATGTGACATGTGAGAGGCAAAGGGAAAGATTTCCCAAATACACATTTATGTAGAATTACTTGACACCTCTATATGCAGATTCCCTAGTATATGAAAAGGCAGAAGAGCCCCCTTTGGATGAAGAGGGAAGACGAGGCCCCTGTGCACAGCTATGGAACATGTAGCCCCACTCTTTTGCATAACACTGTTGGAGGGCAGCAGCCACGATACGGACGTAGGATAGAAACCAGCAGATGGATCATAGCCCAACGACAGGACCTAATCTCGGAGACATCCCTATGGTAATTTGAGACAAAACGAATCTGCCAGTTTTGTAGCAGACATGTCATTTCCATTTTCAAAAGGTCTGAGTTTAAGAATTGACCTTGTTTTTATGGTCCGCTCATATACTTGGCATGCCAGCTAACTCGGCTGAGACTGGAATTGAACGAACAGGTATAAAATCCTTGACCTGTTTGCAGCTCTGCATGGGATTTCTGCCAGTTGGTCAAAGAGTTTACAGCTTGCTTTATAGAGTGGGGAGGTCTTGGTGAAGAAATGGAAACATAAAGAAATAAGATGTTATATTTAGAGAACCTGTACATTTGTAACATAGCATGATTTCTAAGAAGATTTTTCTCAAAGCTACCCTGAAGACACCCAGCCCTTTATTATTCATTTTAAATGAACGAACAGGAGATCTAGCTTCCTTAAGGAGAACTGCTTCCTTAATTTAGTCAGAGTTAACCAACAGCATAAGGCAAGCTGAAAAGCCTATATTTTGGAAACAGAGTTATCTAGGTTGGTTGACCACAGACCAATCAACCAGACAATTTTCAAATGCTGTGTATACCAGCTGGCAATAGGAATTTGTTGTCATATAGTTGATCAGATTTTTATGAAAACCATATCCAGGTGTTCTCGCTCCCCCCGAAATCCCTGTCCCTCATGTCCATGCCTCTAAGTCCTATCCACCTGGAAAGATCCAACCAAATGGAATACCTGTCAATGATCTGAACAAGGAATTAAAACTTACACCTCATTGTGTTTACTTTTCCTGTCTAACTTGTTGGTTCCCTGAGAACAGAACTAATATCTGACTTTTAAAAATCTCCCCTAACAAATGGCTTTAAGTTTACACATTTTTTATTAGCTCTAAGAATTTCTGCAACTCTTTATGCCTCCTCTTTCCAAAAATTTTAATCTTTCACAAATTTTTAAAGCTCAAAGGTTTTTTTGTATCTTTATATACTGTCCCTTTCTCCTATGAATTAGAAAAAGTTATATAGAAGATGATGTAATGATGTATAATTCTAAGTAGAAAAATAAAAATAGAAATAGAAATAAAATAGAAACAGAAATTAAAATAATTTAAATACACTGAAAAAAAAAGATCCACTGACTTTATGTATTAGCCCCATTTTACAGATGGTGTAATGAATTCAAGGTCTCTCAGCTAGGAGTTGACAGAATTAGGATAAGTCAGAACTTTCTGTATGTTCTATAATGTTTGGCTACAATATATACAAACATATGTAGTTTTGCTAATGATAAATGACATGTCTCCAAACTGCTGGCTGGAGGTCAAAAAACCAGAAGGCATTCTTCCAGTAGGAGTTTTTTGGGTTTTTATGTGTTTTGTTTTGTTTTTAAAGATTTTATTTATTTATTTATTTGACAGAGAGAGAGAGAGATCACAAGTAGGCAGAGGCAGGCAGAGAGAGTGGGGGAAGCAGGCTCCCCACTGAGCAGAGAGCCCGATGCGGGGCTCAATCCCTGGACCCTGAGATCATGACCTGAGCTGAAGGCAGTGGCTTCACCCACTGAGCCATCCAGGCGCCCCTTTCCAGTAGGAGTTTTAAGAGAATTGGCACTATTTTGTCCTGCTCTTCATTCACTATCACACTCCTGACAAAATGGTGGTATATGATTTGATTCCATATTGGCCAGAGAAAAGAGCCATCTAATACAATAAAAACATGACCGGATTGTGTAGGAAATCAGACGGTAAAAGTATACATCAAGAAACTAAGGAAGTGAGGAAGGTTTTCTGAGTTTCTGTCCTTCCTTCTACATCACTTGCCTACCTCCCTTCTGCTAAGCTACCTCCGAGATATTTTCTCATAAAGAACAGAAAACTTAATTTGTCTACCAAATATTAAAATTAAAGTCATAAGAACATTAGTCTTGCTTATGCAGTAAACACTATAAGGAAAGGGAAATGGAATTAAAATGTAAGTTATAGAATATGTCCTCCTTAATAATTCTTTGTTGTCTTTTTCTTTAAAGAAAGGTACTGTATCCTTATTTATCGTGGTCCCTTTGGTATGAATTAATTTGCTGCAACAATATTAAATGAGGTAACTAACATGTGCAAACTACCATGTGTCACACTGGTCCCTTGGTAGGTTTTTGAATTTTTTTTTTTTACTTTTCTACCTCAGTTTGGTGCTAAGTATCACTTTAAGAAAACGTGTCTCCTGTGGACTCTGAGAAACAAACTGAGGATTTTGGAGGGGAGGGGATGGGAAGTTGGGTGAGTCTGGTGGCGGGTATTAAGGAGGGCACGGATTGCATGGAGCACGGGGTGTGGTGCATAAACAATGAGTTTTGGAACTCTGAAAAAATTAAATTTTAAAAAATCTTAAAAAAAAAAAGAAAGAAAACATGTCTCTGGTTGTTTTACATCATTGGTTCCCAATTGTGGACACATTTTAAAATATATGTGCCTAGACCCTATTTCAAACTTATAAAATTAGAGCTACTAAGAGTAGGGACTTAGTGGAAGCATTAAAAAACAAGAATTTTTGGTTAAGAACACTGTCTTAGTTGGTCACAAAGGTCTGCTTTTCCACTGCTATGAGACCATCATTTCCATCACTCAGGGACTTTGACTCTCTTTTTCATCACTACCTAGGGCCTAGAATAAAATTTGATAAAGACAGGTACTTAATAAATTACTGAAGGTTGAGTCAGGCACTCAACTTGTCTCTGAGCTGAATTAATTCTACTCGTATTTGTGCTATTCTCTTCTTCAGGTTTGCGACATGAAATCCGACATTCTGGACTTACCCCAGTCTTTTTTGATGTCCAAGAGGATGCAAAACAATTTCTTATCTGAGAAGCATCAAATCCTAACGCTCCTTCCCCTCAGAACACCATACTCGTTGGTCACCAGTATTTATTTCCTCTCCATTTTTTTCCTTTCCTGCACGAAGTCATTCCTACTTTTTTCCCATCAGGTAATGAACTAGAAGTCTTTTCCTTTTTAATGAATTATTATATTTCTGTAGAAAACTTTTTAAAACTATCTTATGTAGAGGAAAACAACTTTTTCCTTAACCCCATATCAATCAAATTGAGGGTAGTGGTTAAAGAGAAAACCAGGTGGAAGACTTACGTTTTGTCCAAGAAGTCCATGAGGGGTCTTAATACAATTTCTGCATTCATTGCTGCACTGTTCTTATTTGAGGCAGCATTTCCATTTGTTCTCATTTGGTTTAGTTCAAAACTCATCTGTTTTATACACTCTTCAATGATAAGCTGGAAACTAAAAATAAGGAATATAAATTCTGAAATCAAGGCAAGCATTTATTACTTCTTTGTCTGTGTCAGTTTAATTCAACTCTGAGGAGTCTGATTGGCTCCAAATGGTGTGAATTCCCTTGCTGCTTAGTCTTCAGACTTCTGGTCTGAAGGAGGAAATCTTACTTGGGATCCATATATATAAAGCAGATAAAAGGAATGTTCTTTGGGTTGAATTAATTTGAGTGGGGGTTCATGCGGCCCCCATCTCTCACAGTAATAGTTGAGATGTTCCTCTGAGCACTGTTTGGGAAAATGACTGGTCTTGAAAGATTCTCGGCATGTAGGTACACATTCTTCACTTGGTATCTGGGACTCCATACCCTCTTGGCTTTCCTCTAACCTCATTGGCTATGCTTCTTTCTCTATTACTTGACCTCTAACAACTGGACTTGGTGGCCTGACTTAGCAAATGAAAAGTCAGGATACCCAGGTAATTTGAATTTCAGATAATGAATTATTCTTTAGTACAGGTATTTCCCAAGCAATGTTTCAGACATATGTATACTAAATATGTCCACCGTTTATCTGATATTCAGATTTAATTGTGTATATCCTGTATTTCATCTGGCAACCCTACACTATAACCCTCTATGCTGGATAATTGGATTACTCCATTTCTCCATCAAATAGAGGTTTTTTTTTTTTTTGGTTTTTTTTTTTTTTTTTTGCAATTGTATCTAGTTTCATGGCTTTCACACCATCAATATGCTGGTAATTCCAAAATACATCAGCAGACCTGACTTCTAATGTGAGCTCCATGCCTACAAAAGCTTTCCACTTAGAAGTTTAATGAATTTCTCTCATACCCAGTATCCACTAGCAAATCATTATAAAGTATCCTAAATCTTAGTGTTCTTAGAAATCTCTGAGGACATTCTTACTTCATGGCCACTATTATGTCCCCTCCTCCATGAAATTTCTTATGGGTCTCTTGACCTCAATTATTTCAGGCATATGCCCAATGTGAGGTCCTTAGAGAGGTCTTTTTGAACTCAGTCTGAAATGACATTTCTATCATTCACCATTCCCTTGCAGTTCTTTTTTTTTTTTCTTAATTGCATACATACATATGTGTGTGTGTGTGTGTGTGTGTGTATATAGTAATTATTTGACACATTGCATATTCTTTATTCTTTATTTGTTCATTGCCTGTTGCCCAAATAGAATGTAAACTTCATGAGGGCAGGGACTTTTTTTTTTTTACTTCTTTTAGTGCTGTATAGCCACACCATGGAACAAGATGAACAAAGAGGTTGCTCAAGAAAAAAATGGCTGAATGTATGAAGGACTCTCCTCCTTCCACCCACTTTTATTACCTCACCACTCTGAGAATCTAAATAATTCTGTGAAGAGTAATCTTTAGTGTTCTTTTTCAGCCTTTATATCCCTTGCAAAAGTAACTGGCACAAAGTAAGCAATTTAAATAATGGAGACTCGGGGTGCCTGGTTGATTCAGTGGGTTAAATAATGGAGACTCATCATTGCCACCATTCCTCTATTTTGTCTGTCACCTTCATATTTCCAACAAGAGGAGTAATTATAACAGATATACAGGCAGGCAGGGGAAAAAAAAAAAAACATTTAGGAGAATGGGGATAAATGAAAGCCTGGGAAACAGTTCTGTCACTAGAATGTTGATAATTAGAAGGGAAGAGTCCATCTTATGAAGTACTGCAATCAAGTCTGTCCTTTCTCCACACACAAAGGTTATAGGGTTCATATTATTTGACAAGTATCCAACTGTACAAATTTCTAAAATTTTATATAGAAGTTTAGGAATTTTCACTATATAGTGTTTCCATTATTAAATAGAAAGAATATAAATATTTATCAATGCATGCATGCCTTCTACAAATATTTAAAAATACTATGTGTCTCTTTCAGATTCAGGTCCAAAGGAATCCAAATGTGTGAACATTTGGCTTTGATCTGGCTAGGCCTGCCTTTGGATTTTTGTCAGGCAGTGGTTATGGAGGAAGGTAGTGTTGGGCATGGTGGAGAAGGTGAGAAATTTAAGCGGTAGTGTGTGTATTTATTGAGGACTGAGGTGGTAACTACTTGGGACAATAGAAAAGAAAGGTACATAATGTTGGAAAATCTATACTAGTTTGATTCCCACTGGGTCATCAATGATCCTGCTGACTATAGTAATAATAACCTTTGAAATAGCTACTTTCTTTTGCACTGATTGTCAAATCAGTGTATTAGGGTGGAGGATAGACTGAGCAGAAGGTATGACAGTCATGTTACAAGGATGTTTAAATGAGTTCTCCTCCAACAGGTGAACTCCCACTGGAAGCCAGCTCTGTGTGTGTGAGATCATGTATGTAGAGGAAGGGTTATCAGTGTATCAGAGATAATGACATTTTATCTTAGCATTAATTCAGGGTGAATCAATTTTTGGTAAATTTGTCCAAAATACTTTTTTTCTATCCACTTCTTAGTTGGAGAGGTCAGCTTGAATAAAAGTGGTACCAGTAAATATTGATGGATTTTGTGAGCACTCATGAAACCAAATACTAAAGGGAATATTCCTAGGAAATGTTCCTGAATTATATAACCCAGCTAGCCCCTGGTACCAAAGGCATCATTAAAAGAAATGTAGTAAACCAAAAGCCAAAGTCCAAAGTGTAAGCAAAAACTGAAGTGGCACCAGTTTTGAAAAATGTACGAACATCTTTAAGATATCACTGAAATGACATCACTTAGTTTCAGTCACAAGTGGGTACTCCGTGGTGTGTCAAGAACCCAGAAACCCAGGTTTCAGATGTGTGGTTTGGGTCTGCGCTGGCTGTCCTGTGATGTGCAATTATCCTCCCAGCAACACACGCTAGGATTATTTAATTGTGGGTTTTAAGAACACCAGATAAAATAGGTTTGGGACAATTAATTATGCACTTAATTTTAAAGCTCTAAGCTGCTAATTAAGACTCTAAAGAGGGTAGATTCAGACTAAAATGATCCGGTTTGATTTCACAGCATGGTCACCCTGAGCATTACAGACTTGCTCCCCACCCTGTGTGTGTGTGATGTAGATCTGGGTAGTTGTGGGAGAAATAAATTGATACCAACAGATATATAATAATCATTCTTTTTATAAGAAAAGCAGGACATGTCAGTTGTTTATTCCAATAATCCTAGCCCTAATTTCACAAAATATTAAATTTGTTCCTATATTTTAAAAAATAATGAAGCCATAGTACAGGGTAATGAGGAGTTTCATATCTAGGTTAAAACGGCTGGCTTCACAGGAGCAAAATACCTCCAGTGCCCTTCTAAGAGCACCATTCCTTATTTCATAACTGAAGTTTGCGTAAATTTTTTAAATCATAATTCCTATTTCAGCCTTTATAACCTGAACTCCCTTTCATTAAACAAAACAGAACAAAACAAAATCTTTTTAAAAAAACGATTTTTTCCTAAGGATGACTTGACTATTTACAGAAAGTAATTTGAATATGCTTTTTCTATTTCTATTCTGATTACTATTCTGTTTAGTCATCTTATTTCCCAGGAGGTTCTGAACACCCCTTGCTCTCCCCGACACCTTTTTATTTTCCCTGACTTTGCTAAATAACCTCTATTTTTGCCTTTCCAGCTGAAGGCAACAGTCTTTTGCTAACCACATATTAATTCACAACTACAATAAAGAGAGGTAAGGCTGAACTGGCTGACCAAACGCCTCATCAACTAAGTGTCACTTGAGTCAGAGCCAAAGAGCTCCCATGTCTCTGGGACAATGTCTACATTTCCACCTCCAGGTAAACAGAACCTTCAAATTGCTTATTAACATCTAGGCCAAGTAAGCAGACTCATCCAGTTCAGCTAAAAACATGAAACAGAAGGCAGAGCAGTCACCCTGAACTCAATGCATAAGGCTATCTCTGGCTGGTCACCTATGAAGGTGGGCTGTATAAAGACAATGAACATCCCCCTGATAATAAAGAAAAGGCCAGTATGGGATTTTTTTTTTTTACTTTGCATCATTGCTATATTTGAAAAAATCTACATGAGGCTTTTAGTGTCTTTTTCTTTTCAGTCTTTCTGATATAAATGTAGCGTATCTAATCAATAAATGTTTATTACGCATGTATCTTTCCAAAATTCATTAATAAATGATGAGTGGTGTTCAAAGAGATAGCTAGCCTTCACCATTAGAGCAATTTTTCTAGTGTCACTTGAGAACTGAACACAATAAGTCAACATTTATTGAACTAATATTTAAAGCAAATTCTATATGAAATAAACCTCTCCAAAGATGTATTTGCTTTTCTGTCTATTCTAACATTTGATGATGAAATAATGACCTTTTCATATAGGACCAAAGTGAAGTTTATCTCAGATGATGAATTGTTCCTTCCTTAGAGCCACACTATAGACAAACAAAGTTAATTTTTTAAAAAAATGAAAAAAGAATTTGCCAGTACTCTCCCATGAGGTAATTACATTAAGATTCCTAAGCCCTAAAACCTAGAACCCTGACTTAATTAGGTTATGGGGTTGGATTCAGTTATTTGGAAGTTCAACTACATTGATATAAATGGCTTAAAGGCAGGTCAGTCTTCTTTTGTATGTAAAGGTTTTCTCCGTGCCTTTTTCCCTCCCTCCCTTTCTTTCAACAGCCAATTGCTAAGCTCTAAATACTAGAATTTCATGTAGGAATGAGGCTCATGGTTTTTGCCCTTAAGAAGTATACCAGTAAAGTCAGGGAGACAGGCAAGTAAACCAGAATTTGAAGCATAGTGTTGTATGTGCTACCCAACTGAAGGATTACACCGAGTTCTGGGGAACATGTAGCAAGACATCAGGTTATTGTGCAGTTGTGAAAGATTGGTCAGATGAGCTAATGCCTGGATAGATTCTTGAAGTTAAATGGATTTACCCGCCAAAGGAGAGAAACAGCATTGAAAGCATGATTACTATTAGCTGAAACCGAACACAGTTGGTTAGTAACTACTCAGGTCAACTTACCTTTCACCATAAGTGATGCTTAGCTCATCCAGAACCCCACTGAGTTTAACCTGAAGTTCTTTCAGAATAGTACTAGCTTCAGGATCTAGCTGCAGAGAGACCATAAACAGTATTAATCTGGAGTTCTGAGAAAGCATGCTTTTGTTTCTCCTACAAGTGTTTTGCTTGTTACAAGGCAAACTTCAAACAACAGAACATATATACCTTCTTTCCGTTCCTTTTTCGATCTTTGAATTCAAGTGAAAAAATTAGGAAATTCTTGATATATATGAAAAAAAATTGATCGAAATGCATGGCATGCTTAGAAATAAGAACTACATAACAAAGCCTTTGTTGGTTACAGCAATGGGATGCAAGGCATGGCAAGATAATCTCTGGAACACAGTGATTTCATAACTTTGAAAATATATCATATAATACATTAGTCAAATACACATGTTGCTTCAAAATGTATTTCAATCCTTAATATCCCTGTAAATACACAGGCCCATTACAAATTTAAAAAACAGTAAGAAAAAATAATTTTTGAGTATTCCATTGTAGCTTATTTTAAGGCATTTTTATATATGCCTTCAACTATGAAGACAACTTCATAGTTGTCTAATTATCCTGTGTAACTATGAAATTAAAAGAATAGGAAAAATAAATAATCCAAGTCCTCTAATGTTTCTCTGAGGTGATAGGCCTGACTTTTCTTCCTCAATGCCAATTTGCAGTTCAGAATTCAAGATCCAGTGTTTCTCATTTTGTTTTCATTTTTCTTTAAGAATTCAAATATTTATAGTTTGAAGTTAAACTTTTGAGCAAATTTAGGGTCAAAAGAAAAAAATAATGAAATCAAGATAACATATCTGAAGCTTATTTTTCCAATGCAAATTTTTAAAAGGCACCTATTCTTTTTACTTGGTTTTAGTTCTTAAAATAATGTTAATGATTACAAAAAAAACCTGTACTATGCATAAACATAAACAAATACATCAGTCTATTAACTGACAGAATTTTTTTTGTAATTAAAGTTCAGGATCAACCAAAACTCTACTAGCACTTTAGAAACTTATTCCGTTCATTAAGTGTGTTTTTGCAAACAGGTTGTCAAAAAAAAGAATGACTTGTAAGAGACGCATTGTCTCAAGTTGATAGGAATTTATGTAAAACAATCTAGAATATTCTTTGAAATTTAAGTCATCCTTCCTTTGAATCTTTAGAAATTATTTTCCTGCTAAGGAAAATATATATAATTCTTATATAAGCTGATCTACTATTGAAAAGTAGGGATAGGATAAAGCCAATTTTTGGGAGTAGAACAAATTAAAGGAGGACTTAGTATAAACAGGAGAACCTAAGAAGGACAGTAAAAATGCAGGACCCAATAGCAATTTAAACTCCTGGGAGCAAGCCTAGGACCAATTAATGTCCCAGTATACACTGGTCATTAAGTACTGTAATCCTCCAGGAGTGTTTTCTAGTACTAAGAAAATGTTAGGAAGAAGTAATATTTATATATCTCAACAAGCTTGTATTAACACAAGTAAAAACACTTGAATGGAAATAAAAAACTCCATTTGGCATCTAACTGTTGATTATATCAGACCAATCCTTGATGTCAGCTTTGACTCAAAATCAGGTGGTTTCCACATTGGTTAGTTTCTCTGCCCTTATAGAGCTGATGTGATTCTTCTGGACTTTATCTTTTTCTGTCCCTGTCAATAGACAGGGTCTCAGCACTTACCCACAGCACACAAGCCAGTATAACAAATATTAATTTCTCTAGGAGTTGGAAAATTGGAATATCCTTGAGTCTCATACTTTCTGAGAGTTCCATTAAGCTATAACTGGTTGTAAGGCAGTGATTCAGGAAGACAATTAGAAGGTATGTACTTTAAAAAGACATTTACAGGCATTTAAAACACAAATAGCCTAATAAAACTTAACTCCTCGAACTTCAACCAGGAAGACATTTGTGGATTTCCTCTCCTAATCCTAGGGAACCATGCAGCCTGGGTTTTTATTTTTATTTTATTTTATTGTCTTGCCATTGACCTAATAGCAATTTTAACCTGATTTCATTTGGGTAAGATTGTGAGGGAATAAGAATGAGAGAGAAGTCCTTCCATCATTTTCTTTAGGCTCCCCACTCTTTGGTAAGCCACTTGGGGTGACAGATGGTAGTTCCCCACTAACACATCTGCCGTCTCCAAGGAAATGGCTATGAGAGTAGAGTTTTCTTTAGGAAATGGGGTTACTTCTTATTTAAAAATGTGTGCTTAGTTTTCCTATTAGTTTGATATATATTGATGGTTTTTTCACTTGTTAAGATAATGACTTTAAAGTCATAAACACAAAAAAGAGGTAGGTCAGATGGATGAGATTATGCTATTTTCCCATAAATTATTTTAGTCCACTTTGGTATTTTGTGAATGGAAATTTCTTATCAAATAATTGGCCGTTGCTTGAAAATCTGAAACTGTCAAATCTATAGCAATTTCAATATTGGATGACAGTGTCCATTTCCTAAGAGAAGCTTAAGTTTCTAAGTGGGTGGAGACAAACACCTCTGTCATGTAACCCAGTCCAAAAAAAAAAGGAAAGTTTTAGTTAAGTACTTGATGTTTATCTGATCCAAATCATACCATTAAACCACTGAAACAGTATTCAGTATTATGAAGCTAAATTGAAGGTCTTTTGTAATAATAACTGTTATAAATAACATACTCATCTAGTTATAAAATAATCTCTTTAGGCAGAAAAGTAACCAATTTTTGAATTCTGCATTTCTTTATGTACCTGTATTGGAAAAATTTTCCTTGCTACTACAAACTTCCTAAAGTTTGTGAAGAATAATAACTTGGGCTGTCAGGCTTTATTACCTAAATTACCCACAGCTTGTTTTAGAAATTATTGGCTACTTTGAAAAGGTAAAAGACTACCTGATTTTTATTTCCTCCAAGATTTAAAACTTAGCTAGGTTCTAACTGTAATATGGTATCAAATAACAAAATTAACTTGCATTTTTGTAGTGTTGTTTAGTTATTAAAAGCACACACACACACACACACACACACAAACATGAAAACAACAACAACAACAACAAAGAAACCAAGCATTCAAAGTAACAGTTATTTACTGTCCACAGAAACCTGGCAAGACAGAAAGGGCGGCAAAACATATTCAGGACACTAAATGAGAAGAACATGCAGCAAAGAATACTTTATCCTGCAAGGCTGACATTCAAAATGGATGGAGAAATAAAGATCTCCAAGACCAGCCAGGCTTAAAAGAGAATGTGACCACCAAACTGTCACTACAAGAAATATTAAGGGGGGGAGTTGGTTTATAAAAGAAGAAAGAAGGCAAGAGTGACATAGAACAGTAATCTATGGAGACAAACTATAGAAACAAGGGCTTCACAGGCAACATGATGTCAATAAAAACATATTTTCCAATAGTCACTCTCAATGTGAATGGCCTAAATGCTCCCATAAAATGATACAGGATTGCATACTGAATGAAAAGATAGGACCCATCCATATGCTGTCTACAAAAGAACTATTTGGAACCTAAAGATACATCCAGACTGAAAGTAAAGAATGAAGTATCTTTCATGCCAACAGGCCTCAAAAGAAAGCTGGGGTAGTGATTCTCATATCAGATAAATTAAATTTCAAATTAAAGACTATAGTCAGAAATAAGGAAGGACACTACATCATTCTTAAAGAGTCTATCCACCAAGAAGATCTAACAATTATAAATATTTATGCTCCCAATATGGGAGCAGCCAACTGCATAAGCCAACTGTTAATCAAGATAAGGAGTCTGATTGATATGAATATATTAATAGTAGGGGATTTTAACACACCACTATCAGTAATAGATCATCCAAGCAGAAAATCAATAATTAAAATGGAACATTGAATGACACATTGGACCAGATGGACCTTATAGATATATACAGAACATTCCATCCTAAAACAGCAGAATACTCATTCTTCTTGAGCATACATGGAACTTTCTCCTGAATAGACCACATACTGGGTCACAAACCACAGCTCCAATACCAAAAGATTGAGATTATTCCCTGCATATTCTCAGACCAGAATGCTTTGAAACTGGAACTCAGCCACAATAAAAAGTTTGGAAGTAATTCAAACACTTGGAAGCTAAAGAACACCCCGCTTAAGAATGTTTGGGTCAACCAAGAAATCAAAGAAGAACTTAAACAATTCATGGAAACCAATGAGAATGAAGACTCATCAGTCCAAAACCTATGGGATATGGCAAAGGCAGTCCTAAGGGGAAAATACATAGCCATCCAAGCCTCCCTCAAAAAAATTGAAAAGTCCAAAATACACCAGCTCTCTTTACACCTTAAAGAACTAGAAAGTCAATAACAAATTAAGCCAACCCCACACACAAGAAGGGGGATACTCAAGATTAGAGCAGAGATCCATGAGTTAGAAACTAGAGATATAGTAGAACACATCAATGAAACTAGAAGTTGGTTTTTGAAAGAATCAATCAGATTGATAAACCACTGGCCAAACTAATCCAAAAGAAAAGAGAGAGGATCCAAATTAATAAAATTATGAATGAAAAGGGAGAGATTATGACTAATGCTAAGGAAATAGAAACAATCATCAGAAATTATTATCAACAGTTATATGTCAATAAGTTAAGCAACCTCAAAAAAAAAAATGGATGCATTTCTGGAAACCTATAAACTTCCAAAATTGAATCAGGAAGAAACTGACAATCTGAATGGACAAATATCTAGTAATGAGATTGAAGTAGTCATCAAAAGCATGCATTAAACATGATTAATGCTTCCCAGAAAGGGAAATTAGAGAATCAATTCCATTTAATATAGCACCAAGAACCATAAGATACCCGGGAAAAAACCTAACCAAAGAGGTAAAAGATCTGTACTCAAGGAACTACAGAACACTCATGAAAGAAATTGAAGAAGACCCAAAAAAGATGGAAGAGCATTCCATGCTTATGAATTGGAAGAATAAACATTGTTAAAATGTCTACACTGCCTAGAACAATCTATACTTTCAATGCCATCCCGATTAAAATTTCACCAATATTTTTCAAAGAGCTGGAACAAACAATCCTAAAATCTGTATGGAACTAAAAGAGACCCCCCAATTGCTAAGGAAATGTTGAGAAAGAAAAACAAAACTGGAGGCACCGTGTTGCCTGATTTCAAGCTTTACTACAAAGCTGTGATCACCAAGACAGCATGGTACTGACACAAAAACAGACACGTAGACCAGTGGAACAGAGTAGAGAGCCCAGATATGGACTGACAACTTTATGGTCAACTAATCCTCGACAAAGCAGGAAAAAATATACAGTGGGGAAAAAAGAGAGTCTCTTCAATAAAGAGAAAATTGGACAGCTACATATAGAAGAACAAAACTCGACCATTCTCTTACACCATACGTAAAGATAAGCTCAAAATGGATAAAAGATCTCAACATGAGGCAGGAATCTATCAAAATCTTAGAGGAGAACATAGGCAGTAATCTCTTTGACTTTGGCTGCAGCAACTTCTTTCAAGACACATCTCTCCAAAGGCAAAGGAAACAAAAGTGAAAATGAACTTTTGGAACTTCATCAAGATCAAAAGCTTTTGCACAGCAAAGGAAACAAAGAGGCAACCCATGGAATGGGAGATGATATTTGCAAATGACAGTACAGAAAAAGGGCTGATAACACTCCACAGATTATCACATCAAAAAATGGGCAGAAGACATGAACAGACACTTCTGCAAAGAAGACATACAAGTGGCTAACAGACACATGAAAAAATGTTCATCATCATTAGCCATCAGGGAGATTCAAATTAAAACCACATTGATACCACATTACACCAGTCAGAATTGCCAAAATCAAAAGACAGTAAACAACAAGTGTTGGAGAGGATGTGAAGAAAGGGGAACCCTCTTACACTGTTGGTGGGAATGCAAGTTGGTGCAGCTACTTTGGAAAATAGTGTGGAGATTCCTTAAGAAATTAAAAATAGAGCTACCATATGACCCTGCCATTGACTACAGGGTATTTACCCCAAAGATACAGATGTAGTGAAAATAAAGGCCATTTGTACCCCAATGTTCATGGCAGCAAAGGCCACAGTCACCAAACTATGGAAAGAGCCAAAATGGTCTTCAACAGACAAATGGATAAAGAAGATATGGTCCATGTTTACAATGGAGTAGTATGTATTATATATGTATATATATCAGAGTGTGGTGATAGAGATCAGAAAGGATGAATACCCAAATTTTTTATCAACCTGGATGGGACTGGAGGAGATTATGCTGAGTGAAATAAGCAGAGAGAGTCAATTATCATATGGTTTCACTTACTTGTGGAGTATAAAGAATAACACGGAGGGCATGGGGAGATGGAGAGGAGAAGTGAGTCAGGGGAAATCGGAGGGGGAGATGAAACATGAGAGACTGTGAACTCTGAGAAAAACTGAGGGTTTTGGAAGGGGGGGTGGGGGTTGGGTGAGCCTGGTGGTGGGTATTAAGGAGGGCACATATTGCATGGAGCACTGAGTGTGGTGCATAAACAATTTTTAAAAAGTAAAAACAAAACAAAAGTAACAGTTATTAAATTTATTCTAATGAGAAACTGAATTACCATGTGTACCTAAACAACTTCCCTGGCAAAAAATAAACAATAAATGGCTCCACATTGAAAATTTAAGAATACGAAGTTAAAATGTGAATTTACAGTAAAGCTTTCAAAACAGATCTTAACCACTTTCCATGAAGGGTTTTAGAATCCCAAAATCAAGGCTGGTAACATGCAGGTAACACCACTGAGCTGTGATAATAAAAATTACTTGTCTGGAAGAGATAGCCAGCATGCAAGTTATCTTTTAAGTTCTTTTTCCTTAAGACCTACTTTTTTTCCTTTAAAAGACAATTTACCTATCACCTCAATTCTCCCTCCTCCCCGTGTTTCTGGCCCCACGCAGTTAGGAGCTCTAACTTCTGCACCAACTGTGCTGTCGACTACAATGTTTTATACGACTCTCTTTTAATTGTTCTCTGATTAATCTCTTCCACTGAAATCTATCTTCCTTAACTGTCCATCCTGGGTGTCCGTCCCAGGATGCCCAGGCATTCACCAAATATTTGAGGAAGTAGGTGAGGGCCGAAAGAAGCATGAAAATTTTCCCTCAACGGAAATCCTGATATCCAGAGTGCTCCTTCTTGGAGTCATAATTTGCATTGACTATTAATAGAATACTTTTGTGTTTGAAATGTTTCATTCCTTAGCAACCATATATTCTGGAGTTACAAACTCAGTCCTGATATCAAATTTTTGTCTCATTGTCAGACCAAGTCAGATTATGTCTTGATACTCAGCTGGTTCTAAAAATATTATTATCATATCCACTCTGCATGTTTTGTTTGTTCATTTTTTACCAGCATGAAGTCTCTCCCTAAGGGACGTAAAGGGAGTAAATGTTTCACCCTCTTAAAATAGCAACTGTATATCCAACCATCAAACTCTTGCTAGAGATGTAACTAGTCAGTTGGAAAGAGGCATTTAAACTCTTTTGAAAGCTCAACACAAACTCTTGAAAAATAAAATCTTTGTGGGAAGGAAGATATTTTGTGTGAATTTGATTCCTTTTCTCCATTTTTCATTGCTATCTCATTTCCTTTCTGTTGTTTACAGTTTACTAGGTTATTTTCCCTCCTGTTCAGCTCATCAGTGTTCGAGTTACCTTATTTGCTTCCCGAAACCAGTACAGAGCAGGGAGACTAATTACTCCCTGAGCCTCATCTACACAGGGTCTAAAATTGGATCATCAGACTGATGGATTTTCCACTCTGAAGATTTTTGCAGAAAAATCCTTTAATAAATGCAAATTTCATAACTCTTTCTATGAAAAAGAAAGTCTCATTTCCAAGGAAAACACTGTTCAACTTGAGCTCTTGGTTCTTCCTGTTGGATTTTATCCCATCAAATATCCCCTTCTATTTTCCATCCCTCTATCTTTACCTCTATGACCACAACCTGTTAAGTGTGCTCAAACAGTATTTTGTTAAAGTAAAAAAAAAAAAAAAAAGAACAATTTAAAAAATAAAACCCCAACTTATTTTGTACTCTCTTCTCATCAACATCTTATTAGTAATTTTTTTCTTCTCTTGACCAAATTGTTCAGTCTCCTTATTTCTTAAATATTTAACTATGCTAGTATAGTTTCTGAGTACAACACTGAAATTTTCACATATAGATCACCAGTGATCTCTTAATTGTGATTTCCAGTGACTTTATTCAGCCCATTCGTGCTGCATTCACTTTTGCTTTCTCAAGCTTTTTATTCCTTGTTTCTGTAGAGACTACCTTCTCCTAGCTCTATTTTCTGCCTATCATTTGTCTCTGACTTTCATTCTTCTCTGTACTCCTTAGATATCAATATTTTCCCTTCCTCACTTACTCTTTTTTTTTTTACTCTATGCTCTCTTCTTGAGCAATCATACCCATGCCTATGTCTTTTAACTCCCACCCCTGTGTTAGCACCCCCTGAATCTATATCTACAGCTTTAACAGGGGTCTGAGCATCATGTCTATATTCTCCCATGCCTATCCACCTTTTCTACATGGATGACCTAAATGTCAACATATCAAAAAGTGAACTTATTACCTGTCCATCCTTAACTTATGTCTCTGACTTGATCGATAGCATACAGTTATTTAAGGCAGAAATCTGAAAATCATCTTTGATTCCTCTTTGCCTTCTACCTTCCACATTCATTTGGATACCAAATATGATGATATCTATGAAATACTTTATCTGTCCTCTCCTCTTCAATTTCTGATGCAGAATTTTTTTCTCATCTAGATTATAATGCAATTATCTCAAAATTGTGTTCTTGTTTCCTTTTTTATTCTATCCTCCTAACTATACCTAGAGTTGTTTTAATGAAGGGTAACCCTGCTACCTCACCAGTTGGCTTTCAACAAAGGAAGTGCTTCAAACAATTTATTATAATCTTATCTGGGGTGTGCTTTTTTTTTTTTTTAATATAACTTCTCTCCAACACTTCTATGTGATCAGACTTTATCCATCCTAAAATGGTCAGCTCAACTTACAATATATGATTGAGGAATCACTGAACATTCCCTAGTGAATCCAGCAGGAAATTGCTCTCCTTGGAATGTCCTAAATCACTTTGTAGAGGTATGGCATTCAGCATGGGGCCTATGGTACATTGTCTGAAATTTAAAAACGTACGTGGTCTTCTGTATTAAAAAAAAAAAAAAAAAAAAAAAAATGTGTCCTAGCTCCACCCATGCTACCCTGGGGTCTTTTTTTCTTTTCTTTTTTTTTTTTTTCCTTTTTGATTCCTCCTAGAAGAGACTCTCCCCCAACAACTTACAAAATAAGACCATTTTAAGAAACAGACTCTGACATTTTCTTTATGCCATTCAGGTTTGCATGAACTGTTGTGGTAGAGTATCAGTTATATAAATTAATGCTTCTAACTTCTGGTTTCAAAAGTTGAATGTCAGTAGCTGTCTCTCATCCTAATTAAAGCGAGTATGCGGTAAATCCAACTGTCACAGAGCTTCAAATCAACTAAATGCCTTTGAGATATGTTAAGGTAGGTTCTTCAGCCTAGACAATTGAAGGGGGAAAAAATGCCTTTCCTTTTTCTCTGTACATGGGAAAAAATGATACCTTCAAACCTTGTGTGAGTAACATGACATTAGTTTCTCTTAACTGGAAGTTTTTTTTTTTTTTTCTGTCTTACCTATAGACTATGCCTCAACTCTTTGGATTGCTAACGAGATTGTCCTTACAACCGCAGAATTTTAGAATTAGAATGAATTTCAGAAACCATACAGTACCACCCCAGCTCGTTTTTACAAGCGGGAAAACTGAGGCAACGTGCCATGCTCTCTGACGTATCTGGGGACACATGAGGATTGAGAAGCAGAAGACTAAGAAGCCATTTTTTTTTTTTTTTTTAAAGGCAGTCTCTCCTGAAAACCCTCATTTAAAAAAAATAAGTATAATAACTGGACGGAGAAGGAACTTTGGGCTTTTTAGCTCCATCTATTGGCTGACTAACCATGAAACCAGACAGAGTAGGATTCAGTCAGGGGTAGAAGAAACAAGACACAGAACTGATGTTCAGGAATCATTCTGTTAAAAGCCGCCTTTATACCCTGTCTCGCTCTGGCTTCCCTGTTCTGCTGTCCGGATTACTGTGTCCATCTGCTGTTAGGTGATGTGAATGTGGTCTGTTCAGTGAACTGGACTGAGTACCTGTTGAGCATTAATCAGTAGGGGCACAATTCCCTCAGCCATTTGCATGAGGTGCCAGAGGGTCCCCCAAGCAACCACGAGAAGAGAACGGGAACTGGCTGGGTTAGGGAGGTGAGCTTGTCTCGTTTGCATGGATCAATGGTTTGTGAAGGCAGACAATCACAGTAGAAGAGCATCACAAGACAATAAAATAGGCCTATTATAGAAAATGGCAGTTAAAATTTTTTTTTTTCCTTCCCTCCTGGCTGTGGCTTGAATTCTCTTTCAAATTTTATTAAGGTTCAGAGACAGGCGAGTTTCAAAAGAGGCCCGATGGCACAAGAGTGACCCTGTGCTCTCCCGGGAATGCTCTGGGGAATGAGGGTGACCAGAAGCACCTGCTTCAATCTGTACTTCATCGTGACCTGGGTCACTCGCCCAGAAACTCTTCCAGAAACGTCCTAGATAGCGCCTTGCCTTAATTTCACAAGCGTAGCACCTAGCTGAACTTTCCATGGTAGAGGCACTACATTCTTAATCATATTTATTAATCACCTCTATGTGATTTGCCCTTCTGGCCCTCATTATTCTTTTAATTTTCTATTAAGTCCGATTTGTTAACCATAATTGTAGAGATGACTCTGAGGAGAGAGAAACCCCGCAAGAGCTGAATGCTGCTGGAATGAAAGGCCACAGCCTCAAACGCTCACTTCTCCTTGTTATCTGCCATCATAAATCTAAAAATAGCTGCTCGCTCTTACTGAATTCAGCCAGAGGACAGCCCACCTTTGCACTCTGTGTACACATTAAGAGGTTAGAGGTTTCAGTTTAGTTTTCGAATTGTTGCAGGGCGAGATATAACAGTTACAACTTTCATTTAAAAGGTATTTTTAAATTTAGAAAGTGTTGGGCTGGGGGGCGGTGGGGGGAGGTGAGGGGGTCTCCAACTCCCAAACTTTATTACTTTAATTGTTCTGACTCCATTAATAAACTCCCATCTCAACTCCTGCTGCCCTATAGATTCGGTAAATATAACTGGCAACAACAGATTCTTCTATAAAATAGGAAAAAAAAAAACTTTGCAAACTGTTTTAGGAAACAATTTGAGATCTAAAAGGGAGCTACAACTAGTTTACATTGTCTATTTTCTTATCTAAGACATCTGATGCATATGTTGTAATTTGCTTTGTAATTGCTGGAAAAGATGAAAATAGTAGATTCTCATTAATGTATTAACTAGTGAGTCATATCACTATTTACATTAAGAAGAAAAGGTGAGACAGATCAGAAACTTGAACATAAAGCTTAGCCTCCATACAATGTCACCACCTTTTGATAAGATTATGTGTGAAATGTAAGCATAAAGTCTAAAATGTTAAAGAAAAATTCTGAATATTAATTTATCACTACTAATTGGTCACCTATACTTATGGATTACTGCATGCCCTAATACAACAGGATATTTGCCTGTATGACTGCATGCTGTCTCAAGGCCAATTCAAACATATGGTATCATTTGTGTCCTCAAGATTCAAAGCATTAAGTAGATCAGTCAAATATGTTGCCCATATTAGGCAAAGGGGCACTCAGAGCCATTTCCTAATTATTGGATAGCTGTTCTGAAAACAAAGAGAAGTAATTCTCTGAGCAGTAGAACAGCATCAGCTGGGAATTTGTTAGGAAAGTACATAATCAGGCCCCGCCCAACCTACAGAATCAAAAAGTCCAGGGATGGAACTCAGCAATGTGTGTTTTAATCAGTAACCCAGGCAGTTCTGATGTATACTGAAGTTCAAGAACTATCAGCGTAAAGTATTATTTCCTTTAAAACAGTGCTCTTTCAACCCCCCTGTTGCCAGCAAGTATAAAGTTAAAAGGATAATGCTCAGAAAAATATGATGGGTGTTCATTTCTGTCCTCTCCAGTGGGGATTTGCTTAGCTGAAGACGAAGTCCTTACAGCTAACAGGTTTTACAGTGAATTTCAATCAGCTACATGCATACACTTTTCCGTCAGATGCAGTTTCTAACTCTTCAAATTCAACATTAAAAAAATGAAAAAGCATATAGACAATGCTTTTTTGAAACAAAAGTGTAGTTAAATTGCTCATGAAAATATACACATGTTTAGGATAGGTGGTGTTATGTTCCAGATTCCATGGCACTGTTCAGCAAAGTCTACCATGGTGAAATGCATCAAGAAATTCATTATGTTTTTGAGACACAGCAATGAAAATAATATTGCCACTGTGCCTAATTAGTTTGCTTTGTGGCCAACAGAATTAAGAGAATTTAGGTAAGTGAACAAATGCCCTTATTACCCCTAAATGTCTTAATGATGACTAACTTCTAGCATTTGAAATACTGTCAGGAAGTTAGCAGGGTTATGGACAATTATGAATTCTATCGTTCAGATGATTGTGCCAATACAATATTGTGAAGGAGTAATGCCTCTTCCGCTTACAGAGCGTGGTCATAATTCTTCTAAGTCAATTACTACGAGTTCTCCAGAGCTCCATAACAAATACCTACGACTTCCTGAAATGAAATTAAATTTTGGATTATCTGATTTTCTTTCTCATGTACTTATACAAATTAGATTGCAGATCAAGGAAATGCAAAAAAGTCCTTTTCATAGGCTGTAGCTATATTATTTTTAAGAAAAAATGAATACAAGTTGTATATTTATTTGCAGTTGCTCTACACTCAATTATACTAAGTTATACTGAGTTTAATAAGCTATCAAAATAATGTAAACCAAAGTACATCCATTTTACTTTTGAGGTATTTGAGCTATGTGAGAATGATAAAACGATCATTCACTAGTAATGAAAATTACTACCTGGCATCCCAACAATATTTTTGCCATTACTATGTCTTAAAAAGACTGATAATGAAGCAGGGCGATTGTGGGGCACATAATTTAACTTCCAGCACAATACCGGGGCTTGGCTACTTCATCTGGTTTAGTTAATGTGTCCCAAAACAATATACACATGAAAAATCACATGAGATGCTTTATTAAAGAAACGCGCGCGCACACACACACACACACACACACACACGACTCCAGGCCTCATTTCTAAGATTATACTCGCTTCATGGCCCATGTGACTTATTATGTTTTTTTATATTCTTTACAGTGATCAGAGTTGTCATGTCAAAACATGCTCCTCGTTTTTACACAAGAAAGCGTGTGGGAAAGTCAAAATAGAGGAAAAGAAATTTAGCGGTTTGTTTTACTCTTTTAAGTAGGGCGCTAGATAAAAAAAAAAAAAAAGAAAAGAAAAAAGTGTGCCCACATGACGTCCAGGATATCATGCATGCAGGTGGTAATAGAATCTGGTTAGGATTGCCTGGAAGCCTCCGACAGGAAACAGCCTCACCCAGAAAAAGAGAGTTTTGTTTTGTTTGTTTGGTTTTTTCCCGCCTTAAGGGAAAAAAAAAAAAAAAGTTTTCAACATATTTGTTTCCAGAGGGAAGAGAGGCTGATCCTATTAGGAGAGAAGAGCTACCCCAACAGTGGAGGTTCAAGCAGCAGAGAGCGATGGCATCAAGCAACTGGGCCTGCGAGGGGTGAGCACTTGGCAGGGGTGGGACAGGCGAGCCATGCTGCTGTTAGGGGCCAGCGGAGACACACGTGGCATCCAAAACGATACTGAGCAAGTACGTAAGCAATTCATCATTTGTTAATTAGACTTCTGCAGCAAGAAGTGCACATCCTAGCACAAGTGGTAGGGGACAAAAGCTAAGAAACTCCTAAAAGGAAAAGGAGGAGGCAGGGAAGCTTCCCCCAACACCACCAGTCAAGGTTTTATAAGGAGTTCCAGGGTGAGAGGAGAACCGGCGTCAGGACACGCTGCGCTCCCTCTCAAGGCCACCGAGCAGAGCATGCCCGCAATAAGTTCCATATAAACCTCTCATATCAAAGGGTCAGTTGTGTCATTCTCCATAAAATCCTTTTCCATCCTTATAAAAGCCCCCAGTTAAGCAACCCAAGTCCATCCTGCCATCTACAGGTAACTGATTGTTATTTTGAGATTCTGGTGCCCTGAGGAGGTCGAGTGTAGCAAAGAGCAACTCTAACATAAATCTGTGTCAATCACAGTTCTTTCTCATGGGAGGTTCAATGTGACACCCAGACTTGAGTTCAGGTCTTTCTTCCTCCTGACATTCCATCAGTCCCCATGCCAGTGCTGACTGGGAGTGCTGAAAGCTTTTTCCAGTAACAGATGATGAGGTGAAAGTAGAAAACATAAGATAAAAGAAACTGTGTGTAGAAAGGAGACAGAACATCAAAAGATGATGGAGAGAGGAAGGGAAGGAATGTATAAGATTTAAATGCAGGAAAAGAAAGGAGCTGGGGTCCTTGCTGCCTCCTAACAAATTACAGTGTTAGAAACTGGACAATTATTTCATTCACTGAATTGCATTTTCCCTTTAAATTATGTATGAGGAATTTAGCAACTGACCTTGCAAGAGTCATGAGGGTAGAAGGCATGAACCCCAGGATTTCTTTCTTCATTATTTTCTCCAATAAGAAGAGTCCTATGATTTAGCTATAGAGTTGTATCTAAATTTTTCATGTGAAACCCACATAACTGCCAACTGGCCATTTTATGCTAGGTAAAGTAGCCATTCGTGTTTGGTGAATAAGCTAAACTGCCCCACAACATTTTTGGTTAGTGAGCAGCGTGGCCCACACAGCTTCCTGTAAGGACAGGTTTGCTTTGTCTTATTAATACTCAGCTCAGCTGGGTATTAGTCACATTAGAGTCCAACAATGGAAGAGAGTAAGGAAGCAGAAGTAGCATTAGGAGAAATTTCTGGAAGTGTGGCATTTTAAATATAACTTTATCCTTCCACAGTTTATGGTCTTTAAAATTCAGTAAGAGGCAGAATTTCCCACAAGAAATCATTGATCTCTTCATGGCTCTTCAAACAGAAAGTGGACTTAAAGTCTGAATATAAAACATCACTCCAATTAAAAAGGGGCTCTCCAACTATGATCCCCAGTTGTTTGTGCCCACCTAAGTCAGCAAAAGAATTTAAAAATGAGGCTCATGCCCTCACACTGCAGAAACCACTAACACACTGTGAGGAAATGGAGCTGTAATAAACAGACACTGAAGCAGAAGCATAACCCATGAAAGTTCATTTTTGAAGTTCTGTACCTTCTTCACACACAGATCCTAGCACTTCTCGTTTGTAGCACCCTAAATGGCAAGTTCAGTTTCAAAAGACTGAGGCTTTAAGAGAGGGAAATGGACAAATGGGTCCTTGGGATTAACGGCAACATCACACGTGAACAAGCCCGCTCTTAAAAGAAGCATTTTCAGCCTTGTAAATTTAGAAGGAAAAGGGATCTTTGCTTCGAAATCCAACCTCGCTTCACATACGTGTTGTACACTTACCACAATAAGGAACACGGTAATTGAAATCTGAAACAGAAATATTTCTACATTCTAGCTGCCCTTGGGGTTGTTTTAGGGAGGGGTTGGGGTGGGACAATGCCAACCCCATGACCTTCCCTCTTGGCACCAACTCCAGTCCCCAAGTCCCTGGACGCTCGTGGTGGTTTGTGAAAAACTGTGGCAACAGCAGGAGGCGGCAGGTGCACAGCTAACATTTCACTGTCTGCCTGATCCAAACAAGCAAATGAGAACAAATCAGAAGTGCAATGGTCTTTAGGTTTAGGGGAAACAGCCAGGTAAAGGATAAGATGCTTACTATCACAAACCTTATAAAAGAATCTTTCTCCTTCCTTCTTCTGCTCAGGGAATGGCAAGTCAAAGATGTTGGACAAAGACATGACACATTACAGACACAGCACACAGCAGATTTTGACAGAGACTTTTAGATGTGAACAATAAACCACTGATACATCAAAAATTGCTAGCACCACAAAACGCATCTCAGAACATAAAGTCTGATACCAACTTGACATTGCGCAATACGGTGAAAAAAAAATCTGTAGTTTGTAGAACTGTACCCATCATTAGCATATATGTCCATATTTGTGTACATACAACTACATCTACACATAGACACTACAGAAGGCTACAGGCCATCTCCCTCCTGCAATTCACACTTCTAAAGCATTTACTTTCCGTATTCTGTTGTGGTTAATGATCACTTCAGTTGTTAATGGTGTTTTAGAGTATTATCATATCCTGTCTTTAGTTAACTCATGTAAAAAACTTGACTGACACTTTCCATAGCAAAGAGATACACTGCTGATGATCTCTAAGTAGATATCTGGCAAATACAGGCATAAAAATATACCCACCTCTTTCCCTCCCATGGATTCAAACATTTTTTCCAGCTGGACCCGCAGTTGCTGAATATTGTTCATCAATATACAGGGCTATAAATAAAGCAAAAAAAAAAAAAAGTGGTGTGAGAATCCTTCATACAATTATTGAATTGAATTATTGAATAAGTTTACCTTAAATGTGATTTAAGTATACAACTATCACTGATGTCCTATTATATTTGGCAATAATCCTTCTATTTTCATTTTACTTTTTAAAAGTTAAGAATGGAAGGGGGAAATGTTACCATTTTGGGGAATGCAATTCAATAATACACCCCAGACAATAAACCATAGGGGACTTACTACTACTATTTCTTTTATTATTAACATTGAGCCGAATTCTGTTTTTAGAGATTTACTTAAGAAAAAGGTAATAGTTTAATTTTGCCAGTATTTCACATTTAAAAAACCAAAACACCATCTGAATTTTAAAAATCCAGCGGAGGGGGAAAAAAAAGACACATTTAATAGACTCTCTTTGGCTATAGATAAAGCCTGCACATTAGTACTCAAGGCCCTTAATTATCTGGCTCCAAACTAGTTTTTCCTTCCCAACTCTGTCTACTGAAATATGAATAACTTTCACCTTTAAGCAGCTTATTCCCCCCAAAACACCTGTGCTTTCTAGACTCTGACCTGGCTTGGCAGTGGCCTCTTCACCTGAACCTCACTGCCTATCTGAATCACATCCATCATTCCAGGTTTGAGCTTTCTCTTTCCCAGACTATATCCCTTTGTCACTCACTTGACATTTGTTTTATTTGACTTTACATTTATATTGCTTTTCACTGTCTCACCCACTGACCTTAAATGCACCATGCATGCTGCTATGTCTTCTGCTTTTTCTTGATCCCAGAGTCCTCACAGAGCTTTCCACAGAATACATGTTTAAAAATGTTGTTTGATGCTGTGTTTCCAAAAAGGTGGAAATAGAACAATAACATGCAGGTGGAAAGCTTTGGGACAGGACTACATACGGACTTAGAATAATGGGAATTAATTTATCACCGGAAAATGGAATTGAGAATAGTTACAGAATAATTTCTATTTCTTGCATTCTGATTCAAAAAGCCAGTTGATTTGGGGGAGGAAAAGAATGAAAGAAAATAAAATGGATATATCTTCAGAGTTTCTGGGAAATGAGCCAATAAGGAATTAGGCATAGAAAGGACTTAAAGGACAACAGGGAGGTGTTAGCACACATCAGTGGAAAGATTTTATTATTGCTTCAACCACATTACTGACCTTTGAAAAACTTTCTACTTGATTCTTAAAGTGACCACATCCTAACTTCGATTTATGAAAACAATTTTAAACTTTGATTCTGTTCCTTTGATTCCGGTCATATAAATATTTTATTTCTCTAACACAAATATCTAAGATTTATCTGCCATAGATTCTGTTCAGTAAGCTGAACCACAATATTCCACAAATGACTCTGGTCCCCAGCTGTGACTGAGAGCCACTTGCTCTAGGCTTAAACTTTCTGCAGTATGCATGGCCAGAACTTTCAGGGATTCAGCATCCTGACCCAAAGGCAAAGTGAACCCCCACTAGGGGATGGAGTCATTAAGATTTATTTTCTCTTTCTTTCTTTCTTTCTCTCTCTCTCTCTCTCTCTCTTCCCTTTCATTGCAGAAGAGGAAGGTTTGGCTTGAATTTGACGAGGAGGAAATGAAGCTCAAAGAAAGACCAGGACTCTTAATGAGAACCAGGAAGAGTGCATGGGTAAATGTTGTATCACTCTGCTCCCCATGGATCTAAGTTAGCTAGGAAGACTCTTCTATGATTATTAGATATTAAGTTTATCTTTTTTTGGCACATGTAATAGTACGTTAGTACCCAAAACAGTACTTTAGTACTTTAGTGCCCTGGTTGTATAAATAAAAACCAACCTCCAAGTCTTTTTAATATGACTATTTCCAATGGACAAGAACAACCAAGAAGCAAAATGAACTATAGGCTCACTTAATATGACAATTTCCAATGGAAAAGAGCAACCAAGAAACATAATAAATAAATAATATGCATGGATTGCTACTGACCCCAGGTAAGGCTACATATAGAAAAAAGATGCAGTCATCTAGAGAGAGAAAAAAATAAATATGAGACTCTTCTCTTTCATTAAGATTTCTCTGACTTTGAAATGTTGAAATATCAATTTTATGGAATCAATTTATCAAATCACTACTGAGGACTGAGTTACACAAATCTGCCTTAAACCTAATCTAGAAACCGCTTTTATTTTAAGCACCTCTGTAGGTACTGAAAACATACACAGTAAAGAGAATAGTAACTTAATTCAGAAGTATCATTTGTTGATGAGTTTAATTAGATAAAATAACCTATGTTGAAGTTATCATCTTTTTATTTGTATACAGTTTGGCTTTTCCCATAAAAATATCATAATGCATTTCATCTGATCTAAATCTGTAACAAAGTTAGGAACCTAAACTATAATGAATATGAAATTTGTGTTGGGACTAGGGCCATTTCTCTATGACCAAAGTATGTTTGTGAGTTGAAAAAGGTTTTTTTAAAATATTCAAAATCAAATAATTCTGATTTATATGTGTTGCAGCGCTACTTTTGGAGTATGAGAAAATGGATTAAAAAACTTGTGATCCATTTTCAAGGTGAAACATCACAGCTAGAGAAAATATATATTCTGTTACAGAGATTCTAACTGTCATCTTTAATTCTGAACCCTGGGAAAGCAAATGTTAAGGGGGATATCTCTCTTTAAAAGTTTCTAGGTCAAGGGATGCCTGGGTGGCTCAGTTGGTTGGACGACTGCCTTCGGCTCAGGTCATGATCCTGGAGTTCCGGGATCAAGTCCCGCATCGGGCTCCCAGCTCCATGGGGAGTCTGCTTCTCTCTCTGACCTTCTCCTCGTTCATGCTCTCTCTCACTGTCTCTCTCTCAAGTAAATAAAAAAAAAATCTTTAAAAAAAAAAAGTTTCTAGATCAATTTGCAGATGTTATAGGCATATGCCCATAAATATACTGAGAAAAAAATAATTTTAATGTTCTTGATACTGAAAGAAATAGTTATATGTACATGCACGAATCTACAAGAGAATTTCTTCAATTTATCTCAGCTGAAAGCATACACTAAGCTATTGCTATTCTTTCATGGAGATACTGAAATGATGCTTGGTATTTGAATGAGAGTCTAGGACTCATTAACGTATCAGGAACTAGGAAAGAAAAGCACTGAGGAAAAGTTCCTGTGTTGTAATATTTGCAAGGGTGTTTTCTTTCTTTATAAATACTTGATTTTAAAAGTATAAATCAGGGGCGCCTGGGTGGCTCAGTGGGTTAAGCCGCTGCCTTCGGCTCAGGTCATGATCTCAGAGTCCTGGGATTGAGTCCCGCATCGGGCTCTCTGCTCAGCGGGGAGCCTGCTTCCCTCTCTCTCTCTCTGTCTGCCTCTCCATCTACTTGTGATTTCTCTGTCAAATAAATAAATAAAATCTTTTTAAAAAAATAAAAAAATAAAAAAAAATAAAAGTATAAAACATACAGAAAAATACAAAGAATAATAAACATTGATATATGATTTTTCTCCCATGTTTTAAAAAATAAACTACAGAATGTTAACTCATAATACAGCGAAAAGTCTGCTGTCTTTAAGGTTGTTTTTCTTTTCTGAATGACAAGAACTATCCCTGGTAATTCATAGCTACCTTTTAAAAATTTCAAGTTGGCTATCCTGATATAATCAGAATTTTTCCTGAAATTATCTGGCACTCTTTTGATTTTCAACATATTACTTTTCAAATGTTATTATGAATTTAATTGCAAATATATAGGTTCAGTAAATAAATATCCTGTCTTGTCTATTAGAGTATAAACCTATAGCAGTTAGAAATCACTGCTGAAATATCTGTGAGTTTTAATAAAATTTCTGGGCAGCATATTAATTTTAGAGAAAGAAGCATCTTCTGGGACCCTCGAGAACCATTAAGACTGACTTATATTAATGAGCTGTCAGCCAGAGGTCAATGAAGTTTCACTGAGAATTCTCTTTTAAACTTGCCTGATAGTAGGAACTAATTTTTTGAGGAGCAAAAAACTGATATTCCTCCCTTAAAATCCTGTTTTAAAAAACAAAACAAAACAAAACTGATTTTCCTCTTTAAAAATCCTCTTTAAAATTTTTTTTGTGTTTTAAAAACATTTCTATTATGTTACCAATATAATTCTCCTAAAATGACATTTGGTGAATAGGAAAGATTTCACTTTCTACCACAGACTACCACTGATTATACTCTATATCACTTAAGTTTATCTTGCTTTAGTTTATCTCTTGGTGCCTTTTATTAAGTTGCAGTGCTGGTTTCAATTTTATAAAGATTTTCTTTCATTTTGTTAATTTAATTTTTTTCCAGTGTTCCAAGATTTTCTTAATCATCTAGAAAAGAAAAGGCTAAGTTAATGATTTAGAGGAGAAACCAGCATTACTTCTTACACGAACTATCTTTCTCAATTTATTTGAAAGCTGAAAGAAAAATTGTACTCAATTAAATTGTACCAGTGTCCAAACTATGTGACTGGTATCAACATAAACAAGTTTTTAATTCCTAGTTCTCTGCTTCATTGTTTCATGATTATGTGGGTTTTTAATTGTTTATGTGAGTCTTCTCCCTATTGCCATGGAAAACCACAAGTTGGCTTGGCATTGAGATGCCCTCAACCTTCCCCTGATTGCTATACTGTAGCCAGATCAGGCAGGACTCCCAGAGAAGTATTCAAACAATTTCTTGAGATCCCTATTCCCTATCACCCTTGAAAACAGAAAGAAAGAAAAAAAAATCTCTTGCTTACTCATTTGTTTTTTAAAAAAATGGATCTCAACTGAGGAATACGTGAAAGTAGACACAGGTTTACTTACCACATTTTCCTTATCACAATATGAACTGAAGTCACTTGATAGGATCGCAGCATACTGAAGCAGTACTTTATTGATAGTCTAGAGGAAAAGCAGGAAATGTACCTGGTTAAATGTATCCAGTTATACACGCACTAGCCAGCTTAATGCTATCCACGCAAACTTTTCACGTCTTTTTCAGCTAAGAGAGAGGGACAGATGCAGTGATTAAATGTATACCCTTGCCCAAAAAAGGATCTCAAACTACCATGCTTAGATAACAATTTGTAATATTTCTGAGTACATGTGAAAGGTATTCTACATGAGCTCATTAATTCATTCCATTTTAACATAATCTGCTCCATCCTGAAATTCTTTATTTCTAACTTTACTAAGTACGCAGAAGAGACATTATTTTATGCTTGGATGCTTACTACCTAGTGACCCGAATGCTCTTTTTGTCCCCTCCTTAATAACTGAACTTTTCTTTGACTCCTTCCTCTTGGTTTCCAGTTCCTACACCCCTCTCTCATCCCTACCACACATACATTTAGCATGCCAAAACTGTTGTGGTAATTTTCTCAACTTTCTACAATGTTCCTAAATACCTTATACAATTATAAGTGTTGTCAGAGCATTCCTGTACATGCCCCTTAGTAATGAATATTTTCAGTAATTTCCTATGATAAGGAACCTTATTAATATCAAAGACCACCTCTGAAGACTTTTGTTGTATCACACTATTTCAATACATTTACCTTTAATTTACTCAATTAGTTATTGGTGCATTATTTCCTAAAAATGTTGCCTAATTTTTGCCTTTGTTCTATCCTCTTCATCCTAATTTTGCATTTACCTTCTCCATTTAATAACTATTTGTGAGCTGAAGGATGCCCTCTGTTCCACTAGTTATGCAAAATAAGGAAAAAACAAATACATGTGTTAGTTAAATTCTATTTCAATTACTTCAAGATACATTGATGAATTTGTATCCTACCAGTTTTACTTATATAGCTTGAATGATCACAAACCAAATGCGGACATGGTTTTCTTAGAAGAGAGAAAGCAACACTAACTATAGATAAAGATTATCTCTTTTCACAGAAAACCAAGGACAAAAAACCTTGTTTCCTTTTTTGTATGACGTATTCATCTGAATTTTCTTTGTGGCTCAGGTCAATTCAGGAGACACTCTAAACATCTCTCCTTTAGCTTAATCTCTTACTCGACAAGCCTGAATTCACCAAACAGAACTATGAACTTGTTTTATGGGCATTTAAGATCATGGTGAACACCTGGAAATAGGGATAAAATGGAGAAAGAAAATTGATATTTTGTGGAAGTACAAAGTATCATGGTAATATGCATCAGTTTAAATAGAAAGTGGCCTTGGAAAATATAAAATCTTATCAAGCAGTACGTCTAGAAAAACAGATGGCTGATCAGACTGAAGTATCGTCCAAATGCAGCTGTTCAAATCCCTTCAGATACAATACTGAAATTCACTTTGGAACTTACCTGTGAAGTACCAATTCACTCATACATAGAAGTACTGCTTTCAACGTACAGGTTCTAATGACAGTGTAAACTCTTTAGAAACATTTCATTATGTGGTAGAAACAAAAAGGAAGACAAATCAGACTCGAGGAGCTTGTTGTGACTCAGAAATTCTAACTAGCTCCAGAGAAAGTGTGGAGAGCAGAATCCAGACACTCATTTCTGATTATTGTCAAGGTATCTCCCACAGCCCAGCACCTGACTCTGCAAGAAAATCCTGGTCTGCTCAGTTCCCTCGTGGGGACAAGGAAATGATCCTAGGATCTCACATCCACTAGCCTACAAACACCGATGGTTGTTAGCAATCCGGGATGAGTTGTGGGCTGAGGAGGAGAGCTCAGCCATGTAGGATATGGTGTAAAGCCTTGTGCCTGTGGGAGTTGTGGATACACTGGCAACGAGAACATCCATTTCTTTACTAATGTACAAAGTACACTTGATAAAAGTGCTCACACACATTTTAGGGGCAACTCCAATTTCACTCTAATTTATTCAACGAAGTAAAACCATTTCAGACGTTATTTCTTTAATGTCCGTAAGAAGTTACTTGAGACATACTGACCTAAGACACATCTCCTGCTGCCTCATAAGCATCACTTAGGAACTTGTGGAAGTTCCAGGTCTCTGGTCCTCTCCTGGGTTACTGAGTCAGCAATTCTGGTGTGCGTTAAGAAGCCCCCAAGACGATTCTGATGCAAGCTAAAGTTTGAAAATCTCAGTCCTACTGAATGCATAGCAAGGTGGAGGATAACTCTTCAGAAAGAATCTGTTGATGGAAGGGGTACCTAGCAAAGCCTGGAAGACAGAACTTCTTCCAGAGTACGTGGACTTGGCTAATAATGACTTCTCTCTGTGGGACTCTTGGGCTTCAGAAATAGGGCAGCATAGAGCGAGAGGCAAGAGCCTAACAGAAGCTGTTTGCATCATGTTCTGAAAGAAAGTAGAGTTTACAATGGAGAGAGAGTCAAAAGTATGGATGATTCTTTTATGGGTGCACAAAGGAACTATCATTCAAAGAACTCCAGATTAAATAGTGACATTCTAACAGGATTACGGTGGTAAAGCCAGGGATGCTCTGCTTTTACAGATCAAGCAGGAGGACTAAAATATCTCCATCCTCACTCTGCTCCCATTAGATGGCAGCTAGTTCTGTCACTGAGGGGGTAGCTGTCAGTCAGTTAGTAGGATCTCCTGAACTAATGACATGTGTTAGAAGTGGGCTAAATATCTTGTCAACACAACCAGTCGGTCCCTCTAGGGTATGACTCTTGCAATTAAGAACCCTCGTTCAAAATCCATCTTTTCAGGGGGCGTTTAGTATTAGAGCAACGCAGGGAAGACAAGAGATGTAGTATCTGTTCAGTGACATTAGAAAGTCACATCGGTGCTTTCTAGCACTGCATTTTAACACACGCAGCATAACGCAGAATCCGCCCCCCCGACTGCCTAGGCTTGGCCCAGAGCATAAAAAGAAATGTTGAGATTCTGCTCTCCAACTCACCAGTTGATTCGTGATGACACCAGACTGGGAAGGTAGTATGGCTTAGTGGTTAAAAGCATTTCACGAACCCTGCCATTTCTGGTTGGGTGCTTGTTTGAGTTACTTAAATTTCTAAACTTATTTCATCATTTGAATAATTAGGAAAAATCACAGTACTATGGTCACGGGGTTGTAGTGAAGAATAATTAAGAGATTATTAGCACATAGCAATGTTCAATTAATTATCATCATTACTTTAGAAAATTAGGATTGCGCTCCCAAAGAACAAGAAAGACATGCATCTCATTCAGCATTGTATCTCCAGTGTCCCTGAGCACTCAAAAAATAAATAAATGAATGAATGAATGAATGAATAAATAAATAAATAAATAAATGAGAGAGAGAGAAGCAGTAAAGCCATAGAAATATCCATGGCCTGTGCACATTCTTCGCCTCTCATCACAGCTATGAAATGTGAAGCACTTGATTGGTTTATTGAGTCTTATATATGCTTTAGTAAGGACAAATTATCCTTTCAAGCACCATTTTACAATGCCAAATCTTCCTAACTGTTTGCAGATATCATTAATTATGTCTTTTCTCTGAGAGATAGTTTAAATCAATATAAGTCCTAGGAAGAGAATGTGATTTCAATATTCTGATACAAGGATCCCAATTCCAAAAAGGATAGGGTTTTCAAGACCAAAGGTCCCAAATGATGAAACAAAACGCATTCTAACAGTCTGAAGCTACTGTGAAATAGCTAATTATATTAACCACAAAGTCCTATCTTCATTTTTATGATTTTTAAAAATCATTCCAATAGAATTTATCTTTCAATGAAAATTACCAATTTCTGCTTTCCCAGTAAATGGGGCTTTTTTCCTTACATGATTTCCATGGAATGATAATTGGTAGTATTGAATTTACATGGATTAAGAATATTTTAGGTGTTTAAAAAAATTTTTTTAAGATTTTTATTTATTTATCTGACAGACAGAAATCACAAGTAGGCAGAGAGGCAGGCAGAGAGAGAGAGGAGGAAGCAGACTCCCCGCTGAGCAGAGAGCCCCATGTGGGACTCGATCCCAGGACCCTGAGATCATGACCTGAGCCAAAGGCAGAGGCTTTAACCCACTGAGCCACCCAGACGCCCCTAAAAAAATTTTTTATGGTGCCAATAAAAATTCACATTTAGTCAGTGACACAAGGAGCCTAGTTCTTTTCTCCTCGCTTCAAAGAAGGCATTTCCCCGTGTGGATTCTAACATAACCCTCTTTGTGACCTCCTACTGCTTTACACTTTCGTGTAGCCCACTTGTTTACACGTGGCTGCGAGCAACCTCACAGCTACAGAAAGGTCAAAGGTACGAAGGAAGGGAGGGTGGTCTGGAGCCCAGCAGCGTGAGCCCGCGAGCCCTCTTCCTCCTGCTCTCTCTCCCTGCTTCCACACCTCCACCTTACATAACCTGCTTCCTGACTACTCTGAGGGTGAATTCTAGTTACTTTTCTAATATTGTGCACCACTTAATAGTATGTCACTAAATATATTAACTCTGAGATTATTAAATGCTCCATACGACTCTGCTTCCATGAGTCCCACAGAGTTCCAAGAATAGTATGTGACATACTTTTTTCAACAGTATCCCTAATGACCCCATTTCATTCTTCTCTTGGCAGTCACCCAAAATGCGGCTGCTTGTCAAGAAAAGACAGTGATTTTTTTTTTTTTTTTTTTTCCCCAGAATAATTCTCCTGCAGAGCTTACCTGCAGGTTTTACCACACTGGGAAACTGAAATCAGTGGCTACCAAGAAAGGCCCCTCTGGAAAGGATAAAAAAGTAAAGGATTTTTACCTGTTATCTTTAAAAGCAGGAGGTTACTTTTGTCTATCTAATTAACTTATAAAGACTAGAGTTCAAATGTTAACAATACTTGATGGTTACTTGATGGTAAATAAATAATATAATATGGTTTAGGCTGATAGCTTACTTACCTAAAGGCCTTCATAGGCTTCTCATTTTCTTTTCAGCCTTTTGATTTTTTTAAATTATGTGATTTCAATATTCTGATACAAGGATCCCAGTTTTCTACTAAAGATGTTTCCACTTTGCCTGTTCTTCCAGACTCCTTATAAAGAGGACCTAAATGTCCAATGGTACAATTCCATCAGCTCTGTACTAATCCTACGCTTTCTTTTCTTTGAGATCTCTCATACTTGTCAGGGAAGAACCTGAGTCACAGAATGGAGGAGGGTGACAAAGACTCTCTCCTTGACCAAACTCTGGCCAGGCTACCTCCAGGTGTCTCTCAATCAGGCCTCAACCTTAGCCTATCAAGACTTGAACAAAACTGGGCCACCTGGGTGGCTCAGTTGGTTAAGCCTGTGGCTTAAGCTCAGATCATGATCCGAGAGTCCTGGGAACAGAACCCTGCATTGGGCTCCCTGCTCAGCCCGTGGTCTGCTTCTCCCTCTCCCCTGCTTGTGCTCTCTCTCTCTCTCACAGAAAGACTTGATCAAAACAGTTAACAGCTTCTAACAGTTCAGGGCTTCCTCCCCGGAATGATCCCAGATCCCCTTGAAGTGCCTACCTGAGGAAACTAACTAGTGTCTTTATAAGAAAAGTAAATTTGGGCATGCATAGAAATACCAGGGGAGCGTACACACAAGAGGAAGAACCATGTGAAAATCCAGTAGGAAGGTTGCCATCCCTAAGCCAAGGTGGGAAGCCTGAGGAGAAACCAAATCTGCTAAAACCTGGGTCTCAAACCTCTCCCAAGCTGTCAAAAAGTACTTTTCCAAGAAGAGTAATACACTTTAAATATTTTACAAGTTAACTGAGTTTTGGTATTTTCTTATTTTTTAACATGTCAAAGGTATATATTTATAAATATTTAAATATAAATGTATATACATATATATTTTATTTTATATATTTATATATAAATATTTATATATTTATATATCTTTTATAATATTTATATATAAAATTTATATTTATATATAGTTATAGTATTTATATATAATATATAATTTTAAATGTATTATAATATTTATATATTATATATAAATATATTAAAATAAAATATATATAAAAGAAAACATATGTTTTATAAATATAAATAAATATTTATTTTATATTTATAAATATTTATAAATATTTTTATTATATTTATATATATTTAATACATATTATATTTATTATTTATGAATATTTTATTATAAATAAAATATATATAAAAGAAAACATATATACATATATATTTTATGTATTTATATATAAAATACATATATATTTATATATAAATACATAAAATATATATACATATACACATATATACGTATATATAAGAAAGCATACATACACACACACACACATATGGTCTTTTAACCTCTGAGATGCCCTGACTATAGCATTTGACTTTACCATAGATTTGGCACTCACATTATAAGATTTTTTTGTGGCCAGAGATATTGCTTATTCATGGCTTCGTCTCTCAAAGTGACTCGTAAAGTGCTCAAGTGAGGTAACAAGTAAACGCTAGTTGGATGAACAGTGGAGACCTCTGTCTATCATCCAAACTGAAGGGCAGTCAGACATAGCACCACGTAGGTCATTCCCCTACATCACTCTCTGTCATGTCACTACCCTGCTTAAAATTCCCCACATGGCAGTGTTACTTGGGTTGTTCAGTTAAGATTAACTTTAAACTTCATAATCTGGACAGCAACATTCTGCAAGATTTAGACCCATCTTCACTTTCCCACTTAGTCTGTCATCTAAGAAAACTACATTTTATAAAAATGAAGTGTGGAACTAGAGGGTATCATGCTTAGCGAAATAAGTCAATCGGAGAAAGACAACTATCATACTATCTCCCTGATATGAGGAAGTGGAGATGCAACATGGGGGGTTAAGGGGGTAGGAGAAGAATAAATGAAACAAGATGGGATCGGGAGGGAGACAAACCATAAGTGACTCTTAATCTCACAAAACAAACTGAGGGTTGCTGGGGGGAGGGGGGTTGGGAGAGAGGGGTGGGGTTATGGACATTGGGGAGGGTATGTGCTTTGGTGAGTGCTGTGAAGTGTGTAAACCTGGCGATTCATAGACCTGTACCCCTGGGGATAAAAATACATTATATGTTTATAAAAAATAAAAAAATAATAAAAAATGAAATGAACTGGGGGGCACCAGGATGGCTCAGTAGGTTGGGCTCTGCCTTCAGCTCAGGTCATGATCCCGGGGTCCTGGGACTTAATCCCACATTGGGCTCCCTGCTCACTGGGGAGCCTGCTTCTCCCTCTGTCTGCCACTTCCCTTGCTTGTATTTTCTGCCTTTCTCTGACAAATAAATAATAATAAAAATCTTTAAAAAAATGAAACAAACTATTCAGACTCATACTGTAGTTAATGGCTGATTTGAAATCATTTTCATGATTCCAAGTCTAATATACTTTTCACTGTAGTACACTGTGTGTTAAGAATACTTGCAACTTAAATATGAAATGCCAAGGCGTACTTTCAGCTAAGAAGCACTATAACTAAAATAAATAATTTTGCCATTCCTCACAGTCTCTTCAGTTACAAATGACTGAGTCACTAATGTGAATGACAAATAGATTTTTAAAGAATAATAAATCCATTTTAAGAAACAAGAAGGACAGGAACGCCTGGGTGGCTCAGTCGGTTAAGCAGCTGCCTTCAGCTCAGGTCGTGATCCCAGGGTCCTGGGATCCAGTCCCACATCGGGCTCTCTGCTCAGCAGGGAGCCTGCTTCTCCCTCTGTCTCACCCTGCCACTCTGCTTGCCTGTGCTCTCTCTGTCTCTTTGTCAAATAAACAAATCAAATCTTAAAAAGAGAGAGAGAGAGAGAGAAAAGAAAAGAAAAAAAGAAACAAGAAGGGACAGAAAGAAAGTCAGATGACAAACCTGGAAACCAAACCAATAGGTACTAGAATTAGAAATGAAATCGGGGTACTAGAGCCAGAGAAGACTACAAACTGCAACATCCTTCAGGTTCTGTGCAAGAAAATAACATCCCGCAGTCTCAGAAAAGAAAGCATTCGTTCTCTTTAACCAACCTTCGCAAATCTTCTCATTAAGTGAGATAATGCTTCAGGATTAGGGCATTCCAGTTTCTTAATAATCTCGAAGCTCTGATTAAGCTGGGCGAAGACATCAACCACAGAACAAGAGAAGAGGGCATGATCCGATGTCTGCTGGAACTGAGGGGAGAGAAGAAGAAACCAGATGAGACCATCCCAATAAGCACATTAGAGGGAGTGTGGCCAGAGGCGAATCACTTTACATAAATAACTTGGTCTCCTGTATCATGTGCCTTCATTTCACACGCCTTCTTTTCCTATTTAATAAGATACTTACCCATTTCAAAATCATTCATGTCCTTTTCTGGAAAATGTATTAGAACTCGTATCACGGGGCAGGCTGCTATTAATTGGTTTCTCCATTGCGATAGTGAGGGACTGGTTCTTTTTATTTCTCGTTCCCCATAGATATGAGAATGGTTTAGAAAGATATTGTGGCTCAACACTTAAGTTGTTCCAGAGGGGTTTGGAGGGTGTCTGCTCCCAATCTTAAAATCCTGGAAAGGTTTCAGGACAAGGAAGTTTGTATAACCCTACTGAAGTTTTAAACTGCAATTTAGGAGGTAAAAGAATCGTGGAGCAAAAGGGGGATTGATTTTCTTTTTTTAATTTAAACAATTCCCTAAGGTTCCTACCAGCCTTTTATAGTTGTGTTTTACACTTATTTTGATCATTAGAGGATTAAAATAAACCTTAAATAATAACAACGAGCCTAACAATTCCCATTATCTTAAAAATGAGTCACGTGAATGAATCTTGACAATAAGCAGTCTTAAAGTAATTTAAACTCACTCCGTCTTTTTTGTCCCTTCCTAGTGCTCCATGAAGAAACTCCATTGACACATCTTCATTTTCATCCAGCCACTGCATGACAAAAGGCTCAAACCACCTAGAGAAATTAATAATGTCACATACCATAAAAGATATCACTTGCACATAATTAACACTGAATATTGCTCTTTTCTTAAATGAGAGTAATTCAGGACCAAAAATTTCTTTTTATTCCCTGTTTTGCACTTCTGTTTTCTCAGAGACTGTTAGCTTTTACTTCATCAAACACATCCCTGTTTATTTACTTTCAATGTCTATCTCTTTCTTGGCTCCTCCCGTGGTACTTTAAATATACTTGGTTCCTAATTCCTACACACAGTGTCCTTCACAATTCAAAGTCATATACAATGTACATCTTGTGTGCTGTCCCCTATCGTGCCATTCTCTCACCTTTTAGTACTTTACTGATGGGCTTCCTTTCATCCATACCTACTTGTTTCCTGTAACTGATCCTGGGTGCCCATCTCTGGCTTGTTATGATGTACAATCCACCTGCAGTTGTGTTTTGTGAACAATCAAAGGTTCAGAGTTCTTTTTTTTTTTTTTCATGTGGAGGTATAATTGCATAACACCTCTTATTCAGAAAACCATTCTTTCCCCCATTGCCTTGAATTGCCATCTTGGGTATAAATTAGGCAATGGCATATATGGGTTTGTCTCCAGACGAGTTTGTCCTATCGGTCTCTTTGTCATGAACTAACACCACACCCTTTTAATAAGTCTTGATAACTGATAACAGCTCTCTAGGGTTTTTTTTCCTTCCTCTTCCACACTGCCTTCGTGATTCTTAGTCTTCTGTATTTCTTTATACATTTTTTGAGTGAATCTGTCAATTTGCACAAAAATACCTGCTGAAATTTTTACGGGATTGCATTAAATCTCTAAGTCGATGGGGAAGCATTACTCTCATTACAATAATGCATCTTTTTAGGAACACTTTTATTTCAGTTCATCTTAAATTTCTCTTAGTAACATTTTATAGTTGTCAGAGTAGAGGGCTTGCACATCTTTCATCACCATTTGTTTCTCGTGGTTTTAATGCTATTTAAATGGTATTGTTTAATATGTAATTTTCTAACAGGTTGTGGCTACTATATAGAAATTTAATTAGCTTTTATATAGACTTATTATAATCACTTTTTTTTTGAGAGAGAAAGAGTGTATGAGCATGAGGGGAGGGGCAAAGAGAGAATCTTAAGCAGGCTTCAAGCTCATCATGGAGCTCTACCCAGGGCTTGATGTCACTACCCTGAGATCATGACCTGAGCCAAAATCAAGAGTCAAACACTTAACCTACAAACCCACCCAGGAGCCACTTTTTATATTCTATTAGTTATCCTATAGTTTCTACCCTGAGATCATGACCTGAGCCAAAATCAAGAGTCAGACACTTAACCTACAAACCCACCCAGGAGCCACTTTTTATATTCTATTAGTTATCCTATAGTTTCTTTTGGGTTTTCTAGATGTACTATTATGTCATAGACAAATATTAACAACATCAACATATACTTTTATAATCATTATACTTTTCTACCCCTTATTGTATTGCATAGGCCTTCTGGTAAATTGTTAAATAAAGGTGATGTCATCAGATGTCAGTCTCATTCCTGATTTCAGGCAGAAGCTTTCAAAGTTTTATTCATAAGCATAATGTTTAGAGAGGAGATAAGATGGCAGAGTAGGAAGATCCTGAGCTTCTATCCTCACACCAACACACCAAAATCTACAATTGCATATAGAACCATTTCAGAGAATGAAGTAAAGATTAATAGAACACATTTTTTACAACTAAAGATATAAATAAAATGTCACATGGAGACAGTTAAGACAAGGAGAGGTGGTCTGGTCAGGACCAGTACCTATAGTGAGATCCACTGGTATAGAGGCCTTTCCTGAAGAATAAGGAAGTCTAAGGCTCCAAAGCTCAGAGAACCTGCACCGGGAAGATGAACACCCATATCCAGGAGAGCCAGAAAGCAGCAGAAAACAGAAACTCCACTCAATCACAGTCATCCACTAGTTGACCTTTGCAACTAGTCACACCAGGGCCAACACTGCACACTTGCACCCCTAAAGCAGTTATAGTCTGGTCCCTCAGCCATATAGGTCAGGGTCAAGCTCCACTTACCAGCATGCCCATAGCAGTTGTAGTGGGGCCTAGCAGACATTTGTGCCAGGGGACAGGCCCCCACACAAGCAATTATGCACTAAAAACCCAACAACAACAACCTCCAGCCATAACAGGAGGGTGCATATGAACCACACAGAAGACACCCCTGGGACAGATGGCAGGAGACCAGGGAAATTTATGATACTGGGTCCCATAGCACACCTTCCACATTAAAGCTCCTCCTTGAAGACCAGGAGAATTAGCTGATCTAAACACAAAGAAGCATAATGAGAAGACAGAACAATATGTCAAAAAATATGACAGAAAGAACAAGATAACCCCCCATCACAAAAGAACTAAGTGAAATGAAGTGACTTACCAGATAAATAGTTCAAAGTAATGGTTGTAAAGATGTCTACTAAACCCAGGAGAAGAATGAATAAATGCCATGAGAAGTTCAACAAGGACAGAAAATATTAAAAAGAACCAATCATAACTGAAGACTACAATAACTGAAATGAAAACTGTACTACAGAAAATCAATAGAACATTAGATAATGCAGCAGAATGGATCAGCAATCTGGAAGACAAGCTAGTGGAAATCACCCAAACTGGACAGCAAAAATAAAAAGGAATTAAAAAATGAGGATAGTTGGGGCACTTGGGTGGCTCAGTTGAGTAAGCATCTGATACTTGGTTTCGACTCAGATCATGATCTCAGGGTTGTGAGATCAAGCCCCATATCAGGCTCTGTGCTCAGTTTGTAGTCTACTTGAGGTTCTCTCCCGCCCTCTCTCTCTACTCCTCCCCCTGCTCATGCTCTCTCTTTCTCTCTCTTAAATAAATAAATAAATCTATCTTTAAAAATAAGTAAAAAATAAGGATAATTTAAGGGCCCTCTAGGACCTCAAGCATACTAACATTCATTGTGTAGTGGTCCCAGAAATAGAAGATAGAAAATGGGACAGAAAACCAATTTGCAGAAATAATGGCTAAAAATATCCCTAACCTGGTGAAGGAAGCAGACATCCAAGTCCAGGAATCACACAGAATCTCCAAAAAGATGAATCTAAAGAGACCCACACCAAGACACATTATAATCCAAGTGTCCACAGTTAAAGATAAAGAGAGATTCTTAAAGGAGCAAGAGAAAACAATTATTTATGTACAAGTAAACCTCAATAAGACTATTAGCTGATTTTTCAGCAGAAGATTTACAGGCCAGAAATAGTGGCACAATATATTCAAAATGCTGAAAGAAAAACAAGGACAACCAATAATAATCTCCCTGGCAAAATTATCACTCAGAATTGAAGGAAGCATAAAGAATTTTCCAGGAAAGCAAGAGTGAAAGGAGTTCATCAACAACAAACTGGCCTTCCAAGAAATGTGAAAGGAACTTCTTTAAACATAAAAGAAAAGGCCATAGCTAAAAAACAAAACAAAAAATAATAATAAAAAAATCTCAGTGGTAGAGGTGAATACATAGTAAAGGTAGTGCTTCAACCATCAACACAGCTAGTATGAAGGTTGAAAGACAACAGTAAAATCATCTAGAACTACAATAATTGGTCAAAGGACACACAAAATACTTACATGTAAAATATGACATCAAAAACAAAAAAATAGGGGAAGAGTAAAAATTTAGTGCTTTTGGAACATGCCGAACCAAAACAACTTAAGGTAGAATGGACATTCAGGATAATACATATGAACTTTGTGATAACCACAGCCCAAATACTTATAACAGATACACAAAAATTAAAGAGAAAGAAATACAAACATAACACTAAGGAATGTCACCAAATCCCATGAGAAGAGAGTAAGAGAGAAAGAAACAGAAAAACAAACAACAACAACAAAAAAACTACAAAAGCAACCATAAAATGGTTGAAAAAGAAAATAATCATAAAATGGTAAGAAGTACATATCTATCAAGGGTTACCTTAAATGTAAATAGATTAAATCAAAAGATATAGGGTGGCTAAGCAGACAAAAAACAAAAACAAAAACAAGACTTCTATATATGCTATGATAGATTCACTTCAGATCTAAAGACAGACAAACTAAAAGTGAAGGGATGGAAAAATCTATTCCTTGCAAATAGAAACAAAAAGAAGGCTGTTGTAGCAATACTTATATCGGACAAAATAGACTTTAAAAGAAAGGATGTAACAAGAGACAGAATGGGGCATTACATTATGATAAAGGGTTCAATCCAACAAAGGGATATAATACTTGTAAATATCTATGTGCCCAACATAGGAACTCCTAAATACATAAAAGAAATGTTACTAGGCAAGGGAGAAATTCATGGTAACACAGCAATAGTAGGGGACTTTAACACTCCAAACAATAGAATGATCATATAGGGAGAATATCAGTAAGGAAACATTGGCCTTGAACAACACAGTAGACCAAATGGACTTAATGTGTACACACACTCCATCCGAAAGCAGAAGAATACCCGTTCTTTTTAAGAACACATAGAACATTTTTCAGTATACACCACATGTTGGGCTACAAAACAAGTCTCGGTAAGTTAAAAAAGACTAAAATCACATCAAGCATCTTTTCTGACCACAATGGCATGAAACTAGAAACCAATTACAAAAAGAAAAGTGGACAAAACACAAACATGTGAAAACTGAACGACACCATTATAAACCAGTAAGTCAGTGAAGTAATCAAAGAAACAAAGAAAAATCCTTGAGATAAATGAAAATGGAAACAAAGAGTCCAAAATCTATGGGATGCAGAAAACACAGTTTTAGAAGAGAGGTGAATAGTGATACAGGCCTACCTCAAGAAACAAGAAAAAAAAAATCTAATCTTATACTAAAAGAAAAGAAAAAAGAACAAAGATCAGGGTTAGTAGAAGAAAGGGAATAATAAAGAGCAAAAATAAATAAGATAGAGACCACAAAAACAATAGAAATAATGAAACTAAGAGTAGTTCTTTGCAAACATAAACGAAATTGGTAAATCTTTAGCTATGAAGAAAAAAAAAAAAAGAGGCCCAAATAAATAAAATCAGAAATGAAAAAAAAAAGTTACAACTTATGCCACAGAAGTACAAAGGATCATTTAAAAACTAATTATGTACCAACAAATGGGAAGAAATGGATAAATTCCCAGAAATACATGATCTTCTAAGACTGACTCAAGAGAAAATTGGAAATATGAGTAGACCAATTATTAGCAATAAAATTCAATCAATAATAATAATAAATTTAAAAAACTCCCCAAAGAAGAAAAGCCCAGGACCAGATGGCTTCACTGCCAAATTCTACCCAAAAAAGAAAATTTTTTTTTTAAAGATCTTATTTATTTAACAAAGAAAGAGACCCCAAGAGAGGGAACACAAGCAAGGGGAATGGGAGAGGGAGAAGCAGGCTTCCTGCCGAGCAGGAAGCCCGATGTGGGGATCAATCCCAGTACCTGAGCCAAAGGCAGATGCTAAAGGACTGAGCCACCCAGGCGCCCCTGTACAAATATTTAAAGAGGAGTTAATACCTATTCTCAAACTATACCAAAAATTAAAGAAGGAATGCTCCAAACTCATTCTATATTCTCAGTGTTACTCTGATGCCAAAATTAGACAAAGATAAAATAATACAGTTACAGGTCAATATCCCAAATGAACATAGAGGCAAAAATCCTCAACAGAGTATTAGCAAACTGAATTTAAAAATACATTAAAAGGATCATATGTTGTGATCAAGTAGGATTTATTCCAGGGATGAAAGGATGGTTCATTATCTACAAATAAATCAATGTAGTACCACATTAGCAACAGCCAAAAAAGAAAGAAAAAAATCAAATAATCATATCAATAGATGCATAAAAAACATTTGATAAAATTCCACATCTACTTATGATAACAACTCTCAAAAAATAAGTATACAGAGAATATGTGTCAACGTAATAAAGGCCATATATAACAAACCCATGGCTAATATCATACTTAATGGTGAAAAATTGAGGGTTTTTTCCTTTCAGACTAGGAACTACACAAGGATGCCCAGTCTTGGCACTTGTTTTCTATTCACTATTGGAAATCCTAGCCACAGCAATCAGATGAGAAAAAGAAATCAAAGATATCCAAATTGGAAAAGAAGTAAAACTGTCATTATTTGCAGATGATGTACTTTCTCTAGAAAAAAACATTATAGACACACACAAAAATAAACTGAAAATATATTAGACTTAAATGTAAGACTTGAAACCATAAAATTCCTAGAAGAAATAATATACATGAGCTCTTGGGCATCTTAGCTATACGTGTGTGTGTATACATATATACATATGTGTGTGTATATATGTTATATATATTTATATGTATGTGTGCATATATATTTATATATATATATTATATTATATATATTATATATATTTTATATATATATATATGTATTTTTGTGTGTGTGGATTCATCTCCTCAAGCAAGGGCAACAAAAGCAAAAATAAACACCTGGGACTACACCATACTAAAAACATTTTGCACAACAAAGAAAACCATCAACAAAACAAAAGGTAACATACTGAATGGAAAAAATATTTACAAATGATATGACCCATAAGCAGTCAATGCCTGAAACATAAAAAAATTCAGCAAACTCTATGTAAACATATCCATTTAAAAATTAGGCAGAAGACCTTAATAGATACTGCTGTAAAGAAGACATACAAATGGCCAACAGACACACCAAAAGATGCTCAAGTTCACTTATCATCAGTGATATGCAAACCAAAAGCACAAAATATTGCTTCACAGTTGAAAGAATGACTATATAAAAAACAAAACAAGAAATAACAAGTATTGTTGAGGATGTGAAGAAGGGAATCCTCATGAACTGTTGGTGGAAATTCAAAATTGTGCAGCCATTATGGAAAAATTTATGGTGGTTCCTCAAAAAATTAAAAACAGAAATATCATATGATCCAGTAATTCCACTTCTGGGAATTCACCTAAGAAAATGAAAACAGTAATTCAAAAAGACATATATAGCATTATATATTCATTACACCATTGGTCATAGTAGCCAAGATATGGAAACAATCTAAGTGTCCATCTTACAATAGATGAAAGGATAAAGCTGTGGTACAGATATACAATGGAATATTACTCAACCATAAAAAAAATGCATTCTTGCCATTTGTGACAACCTGAGTAGAGCTAGAGGATATTACACTAAGTGAAATAAGTCAGTGAAAGATGCATATGATTTCACTTACGTATGGAATCTAAAACAAACAAACAAACAAAACAAAACAAAACAAAACAAAAACCCATGCAAAACATAAACAGATTCACTGATACAGAGAGAAAACAGGTGGTTGCTCGGGGCTAGGAGAGCAAAGGGATGGGTAAAATAGAGTAAGGGGAATTAAAGATACAAACTTTCAGTTATGAAATAAATAAGGCATGGAGATACAATGGATAGTATAGGAAATTGATATTATAATAATTTTGTATGGTGACAGATAGTAGCTAGATGTATGGTGGTGATCAGTTTATAATGTTTGTAAATGCTGAATGATTATGTTGTACTCCTGAAACTAAAATAATATTTTATGCTAACTACATTTCAATTTAAAAAGAGGCATACTGGTTTTATTGTTGTTTCTTTTTTGAAAGAGTGTGTCTTTGGGGCACCTGGGTGGTTCACTGGGTTAAAGCCTCTGCCTTCAGCTCAGGTCATGATCCCAGGCTCCTGGGATCAAACCCTGCATCAGGTTCTCTGCTCAGCGGGGAGCCTGCTTCCCCTCCTCTCTCTCTGCCTGCCTCTCTGCCTACTTGTGATCTCTGTCTGTCAAATAAATAAATAAAATCTTAAAAAAAGAAAAAAAGAAAGAATTGTCTTTTATTAGATTAAGATAGTTCCATTCTATTCTTAACTTCTAAGAGATTGTTATAATAAATTGATATTGTATTTTATTAAATTATTGTTCTGTGCCTAGTGTAATGACTGTAGGGATTTTCTCTTCCATTCCTTGAATGTGGTGAATTGTATTCATTGCTTTTAAAATGTTAAACTAGTTTTATATTTCAGAAATAAATACCCTTTGGTCATGTTATATTATTCTTCTTATAAACGGCTGGATTCTATTGGCTAATATTTTATTTTATTTTACTTTTAAAATATATTTTCAGAGAGAAATTGTTCTTTAATTGTATGTCATATTCTCAATAGGTTTGAGTAGTTGAGGATAATTGGTACATTTTTGCCTAACTTTTAAATGTACTGACAAAAATAATGTCTTGCTATGTTTTATATTTTTGGATCTTTAGTGATGTCCTTTTCTGGCAATGGTAATTTGTGATATCTGCTTTTCCTTTTTTCCTCCATTTTTTATTTTTATCATGTTTTTCAAAAACAAACTTTTGGCTGTGTAATTTTTTCTATTTTAAAATTTATTTTGTTCCAGGTCTTATTGATCATTTTTTCCTTTTATTTTCTTTTGGCTGAATTTGTTTTTTAAATTAGTCTTACACTATTGATTTTATACCTTTCTCCCTTTTTGTCTCTATAGAATTAGAAGATACACACTTTCTTCTATTTCCTATTTTGGCTGTAATCCACAAGTTTCAACATGCCATATTTCACTATCACCTAGTTCAAAATATTTCGTAATTTACACTAATTTCTTTTGTACTCAGGTTTTAGAGAGTTCTGCTTAATTTGGGCATCTGGTCATTTTCTAGTTACCTTCTTGGAGTTGATATCTGGCTTAATTCCACAGTGGTCCAACACTATACAGTATATATTTCATTCTTTTAAAATACATTAGACCTGCGAAGAGTCTGTTTTGGTAAATGCACCATGTGCATGTGATAATAACCTGTGTTTTGTCACTGGTGGTCATCAGTTGTAGATAGAGATGTGTGTGTGTGTGTAAATAATTCCCATGGAAAACTGTGAAACCTGTATGTGACCAGATACAGATAGATAAATATCTTTAAGTGTATTATTCATGTTTTAAAACTTCTATTTTTTTTTAAAGATTTTATGTATTTATTTAACACAGAGAGAGATATCACAAGTAGGCAGAGCAGCTGACTGAGAGACGGGGGGAAGCAGGCTCCTCGCGGTGCAGAGACTCCCGATGCAGGGCTCGATCCCAGCACCCTGAGACCATGACCTGAGCTGATAGGCAGAGCCAAAGGCAGAGGCCTAACCCACTGAGCCATCCAGGTGCCCTGAAACTTCTATATTTTAACTGACTTTGTCTGTTTCTTGAGTTGCTGTAATCTCCAAGTAGAATTGCTGAGTTGATGATTTTTCCTTTTCTGACAATTTTTGCTTTATATATTTTGTTTACATGTTATGACATACATTTATAACTGATGTTTTTTGAATTGCTCCTTCAATCATGAAATATTTCTCTCTCAAAATTGTTTTGTTATATTTCTTATTTTGAATTCTATTTTTTTAATATTAGTATAGCCATGAAAATTTGATCTCAATTATTGTTTTCATTCTTTTACTTAACCTGTCTAGATGCTTACGTTTTAGGTGAATCAATTATAAGTGATAGTTTGGGATTTACTATTTTATCTGTAGGATGATATTTGTCGACTAGAACCTTAATCTGTTTATGTTTAATGATTACACTTAATTTTCTGATAAATAACAATTTTTAAAATGTCATCTTGCTTCCCCATCCCTCCTAAATTTCCTGCCCTCTCTTTATTTTTTGCAATCTCCTTTCCTTTCTCCTTTCCTTAGATATGTTCGTTGTACTCTCCCTTCACCCTATTGTTTTATGGGTGCATAGTACTTACGGGGTTACACTGTAAATTATAACACCCACCCATTACATATTAGAGGATTTTTAAATTGAGTATTTTACACTTTCTAAACAATTCAAGGATCTTATACCATATTAACTCCATTTACTGCTCTTCTACCTTTTTATGCTACTGTTGTCTTGTATTTTAAATCTGTGTATATTTTCTTCTACAGATTTTTTATTTTAAATAGTTGATGTATTTTTAAGTGTCCTTTTTTGCTTATCTATTCTAATGCTTTTTATGATCTAATGCATTCCTGCATTTTTATCTTCAGTCATTTTCCTTCTACCTTAAGCCTGGTTTATATATTTTGGTGAAGGTCAATTGGAAATGGGTTCTTTTAGCTTCTCAGTTATATAAATATACTTATTGCACCTTGTTTTAGAAGGATATTTTTGATGCTTATAGAATTCGAAGTTGTTAGCTGTTTTCTTTCAGCGCTTAAAACATATTGTAGTGTACTCTGGTTTCAGTCCCTCCAACTGAACAATCATCCATGAGTATTATTACAGCTCCTTTGAAGGTAAAGTATCTTACCTTCCTTGACTCCAATAAATGGGAAGATTTTTTTATGCTTTTCTGGTTTTAAGCAACTTTGTATGATGTAATGACCAGTAGTTTTCCTTGCATTTGAATATCCTGCCTAGGATTTATAGAAATTCCTCAGCTATAGCTCCATGTTTTCCAACCATTTTGCAAAATACACATCTACTATCTTATTAAACATTGCTCTTGTACTACTCCTTCTCTCTTTTCCTTCTCTGGGACTCAATTCTTTGCATATTAGACCTTTACAATTTATCCCATATGTCCCTTGTGTGTTTCTCTCTTCTATATTTCTTTCTTCCATTTCTTTTATCCACTCTTCTGCTATGTATAATCTGCTATTAAGCCCATTTATTACTAATTTGTATAGTAATAATTTATATAGACCATTTAATACTAATTTATTCTTAATTTCATCCCTTTTCATTTCTGTAGTTTTTATTTTATTCTTCTTATAGATCCTATTTTTCTGTGGAAGTTTTCTCACATTTTGAAGTTTAGATCAAAGTCTATATCTGGTAAGTTAATATCTATTTTCTCTTGAATCTTATTCATTTGGTCCTGTTGCCTAGCAGTCTTTAATTTTTTTTGTTGAATATTATACATGGTCTATGGAAAAAATATGGAAACTTTGGTCATTTCCTCCAGAGAAAAATCTAAATTTTTCCTTATATTTGCAGGGAGAGAGTCATAAAGTAGACAAGGCTGAGTTTTAGGCTGGGCTATTTCTAGCTCTTATTTCTAGGGCAGAGCGCTCGGGGATCTCACCTGAAAGTCTGGGAAGTCTTGTTTCTTAGGAAATCTTCACTAACTTTTATCTCCCTAGCATTGTGAGGATGCTCAAGTCTCTACTTAAATTTTAATTTCTCAGTGCCTTCTTTCTATACCTGCTGATTTCTGCCTCAGTCCCAATACCTGAGCAGATAAAGAATGAGAAAATACCTCAGGGAGAAAACTGTGTGCAAGGAACAATGCTTACTTTTCTGTGGTTTGCATTTCTCTGGGAGTTTGGTCCTACAGGTCCAAACAACCTTCCTAGTCCTAAACACCAACGTTTAATTCTCTACCCCATGGACATTGCTATAAGCTGGGTTACTATTCTCTGTTCGGTCACAATGACATTGTAAAAATGTCATTGCAAATTAGCAAATTCATAGGAGCAGGGAGGACAGGACAGAGGGGGAAAAAAAACCGGCAGCAAATACAGGATTCACTTCAATGCACTTCTCTTTTCTCAGGGACAGTAGTTTCTCACTTCCTGGTTGCCTTGATTGCTCTCTGATGCTGTTTAATTTTATTCAGCTTTTATGCCGGTGTTCAGTGGTCATGTCAGTCTGATTTTAGTAGTGTAGTTAGTTTAGACAGAGTCAAAGCAGAGGTCTCTGGCTAATGGCATCGTCTTTTTACTTCCCTATTCCAAGTCAGTATCACCAGCTGCTTAGGCACATATAATTCATCTGCAATTCTTCCCTATTTCTTTCATCTTCATATGTCTTAGCTGACAAATGATGTAAACTCTATCTTTGAAATCTCTCTCCCACACATACTCATCCTATATGTTCTTACTACAATCACTCCAATGTATATAGATTTTAACTTGTCCCAGTAACCCACAGTATCTTATAAACTTCTACGGGAAAGTCATAAAGGGAAGTTCTAATCTCATCGTTACATTATTCACTATCTTCCAAATCTCTTTCCTGTTGCCCAGTCATTGCCTCTCCCGATGCCCACAAGGCCTCGTGATTACGGCACAAGCTTCAAAGCATTTACTTACAATAATCTAGTTCAAAACTACTTTTTCTACCTACTCATTTTGTAAACATATATAATGACATTTCCCATGGACAATAGCCCATATATTCCTACTCGCTTAATAATGCCCTTAATTTTCCTTTCAATCTAAATGCTTTTCTTGCCATCAACTGACCTACTTTTCAAAACCTACATCAATGTTACCCCATCCATAAAGATTATGTAGATTCCTCCAAATAGGGGTAATATCTCTCTTCTTTGAGAACCCATTGCACTTTGCTTGTCCTCTTTGAATTAGTACTTATTTAATTGTGCCTTGGTTTATCATGATTTTTATACTTATCAGTCTCTCATCAAGTATAAGCTTCTTTCAGGGCGAGGTCTTTATCTTATTCACTACTGTCCTACAGCACTTGGCTCAGTGCCTGGTGTGCAGAAGACCCTCCTCAACAGAGTTAAATAGAATTCTGGAAAGTATCAGATGCAGAGTATTACAAGTCTGTATACTTAGAAATGTATCTGATACAGGTATGTTTATGAAAAATGTTACCTGTTTATTTAGAACTTCTATTTTAGAAATACTAATACCTAAGGTATTTCTTTGAATTAAAGACAAAATCTGATTCTAAAGCTCAGTATACAAATACCCTCATTTTCCCAATAAAATCTGAGTTTGAACACTTTCACAGAAGATAACCTTATCGTGGAAGCCATATCCTGTTTTGCATTTCTTTTCTTTGAGTTGAATATCTGAGGAAGGCGTAGTTGAAAAATGAAAACAATTCAATTAAATATGGTCCCAAAGAAACACAAATCATTTAATATTAATTTTATAATAGAAATGTCTGCATTCAAGCAAAGACTATGAAAAGAGATTTTTAAGACAGCATAATTCAGGTATAATTTTTACAGGACTATGAATTGAGAACTTGAGGGTGAAAATCACCACTTACAAAGAGTATTCAGGAACGGCATCCTTGAAGGCAGGAAGCTCCCGCACATACTCATTATAAAACCATTTCACTTTGAAATGCAAATTCATATAATCGGTGCTCTTGCATAACCGCTGCTTCTCATGTTCTGTAATAGATAAAATCGAACATTTAATGAAGTTTGGTTTGCCAACAATGCTGCTGTATTCCAATCTACTGTTAATAGTAGTATTTTAAAAAGGAAGAGAATCGTATATTTGAGGTAAAAGCAAAGGGAACTGTCAAAGACAGACTTGAAATTTTACAAAATCCAAAAGTACCACAGATGCCATGTAGAATAGATCAACTAGTAATGAGTAGTAACTTGAATGTTCTAATGCGCCTTCATGAAAAAGGTAAGAATTCTGATGTCTAGAGTGGTAACACACCAAAAATTTTCTGTTTGTTTGCAAGCTTTCATATTTTGACTACTTTAAGCTTATTGCAAACAAAATTCCAGAAAGAATTAAAACTCTAAGCATGGATAAAACATGAATCAAACTAAGATTATTTTGTACCCTGTGGCTTTTTTTGACATTTCTTTAGCAGGATTTCCTAAAATGTGACATTTTCTTCTCTCTAGCTTAGAAAGTGTAGCTTAAAACCGTTTTTTTGTTTGTTTTTTGTTTTGTTTTGTTTTGTTTTAATCTAATCTGGATATATAGTACTGGGAAACAGAGACAAGTAATAATACTACTGAACATGTTTATCTCTGCTCCTCGCCTACCCCCAATATTAATATCTTTGCCAATTCCAGCCATAAGTATAGACATAAGCAAAGCCCAAATATCCCAGACTATATTGACATTTAAGTGTCCTCATTTAAGTTCTGGTTGAGGTCTATGGATCTTTTTTTAAGCCAAGGGCTTTGATTTATGGTAGAAACATCCTTTACTTTACATTCCAGACTGAAAATACCAATTGAAGCAATTGAATTGTTACAAACAAATTGAGGACATCCTTGCTTTCCAAAACCTCACTATAGAGGGACTTCAATCCCAATGATAAACACAAGAGGGAACACAGCCCCAAATCAAACATTTTCAAAATATCTAAACAATGATTAACTTAAGACAACTTGTAGAAAAGAGAGAAACACACATATATACACAGAAACAAGAATAAATAATACTTGTAGACTAAACTCAGGAACAAAATTATAAGCGAGGTGATACTTTGCTTCAGCTCCCTCCAAATTTATTCCCTTCATTCTTTCTTTTAACGTGAGTTCTCTCCTATCCCTCTCCTCACATGAATAGTATCCCTCTACATCTTAAGGGTAAGACATTTAATTGATATACTCGTAGGTAAGGATTTAATTCAATACTACCTTGAAACCTAGACAGGAGAAGAACCTTGCCCTAAGACCCATACACCAAAAGGGCTCTACTCATCACAAATAGAAACTCAAAAATTAAATAGATTGTGGATTCCTCTGTCACTTGGGATCTCACACTTGGTGTGGGCAGAGTAAGCCAGAACCCAAAACATCTGCTCTTGTGACTAACACCACCTGTTCTTATAATTAACACCTTGTAAACCCCACAGAAACACCTTTGGACCATCTTTTGTTTTATATCCTGAAAAAAAAAAAAAAAAAGGTGACTGACTATGTCCAGTTTACAGACTGCCATTGCTGATGACAGAAATAGATACTGCTTTGGAGTACAGGGAGGAATTCAAGCTATGGATGCATTCAAGTAAGAGAAAGGGTGACCTAACTCACCAGATTCTTTCCCTGGATGGCATAAATGTAATAGGTCATTTCACAACAAAATATTATTTTAAAGTTTTAATAAGCACCCATTTTCATTGGTTTCAATTTATGCATTGGAGGGCACTCATGAATCAATGCAACAGGCAAAACAGGTGCACTTGCTGGCTGGGGAATATTTTGAATACTAAATGATTCATATTACTCTCAAAGTTATGTGTAGTTCTAGATGTAATATACATGAAGCCTCAAACTCCTTGCCAACCAGTTATCTACTGAATTCCAGACTTATCAATAGTTTTATTTTTGAAATTTAGATTTATGAGTTCTAATGCAATGATTTTTGTTTATTCAAATGATTTACCTAAAAATGTATATGAGATGATAATTGCATTTTGTCCTCATCTTAATAAATATTTTTAAATATCTTAGAAGAAAGTAACTTTCTGCCAACCATATGTGAACCATATTGGAAAACACACATGGAAATAATTTTAAAATTTTGTATTTATAGTTTAAATTACATCTGTATTCAAATCATGTGAATTTTGAATACATTTTTTTAATCCTTTAACTATTAAGAATGTGCATAAACTATAAGTGGACCTCAGAAAAGAAAAAAACTGGCTGAAAAGAAATAGAAAAGTGTTCAATGGCAAGGTATATTTAAATTTTTTAAGTCAGGTAAATATTAAAGACGGCAGACATCATGTGACCTGATTCTGCAAGTGTTAGGGTGAGTCTGATGTAATGTGCTACCTGTTCCAAGAGTGTTTGTACATTAACAGAAACCTGGAGGTAAGGGTAACCCAGTTCCAGCTAATACCAAAAATGTTTATTGAGCATTTATCTTGCACTAAGTTATGTGGGAGGCACTGCAGATATAAAGATTGAGTATGCAAAGCTCAGGGAGGTTGACATAAAACAGTACATTTAATACAACATGGCTAGTGTCATGATTTGCACAGGAGGATGCTGTTTCTTGGAGGAAATGAATTTAGCCCAAATTTTGTGTGTTAGATGAACAAGACAGAAATTATTTGTGAGCAGTGGTTCACTGCACAAAGATGAATTTTAGTCAAAGGACACATATTATATAAAATAAGACTTTTTACTTTAAGAAATACTATTTAAAATATGTGTCGCATTCATGACAATGTAAAACTATGTCTCCAGTGAAGACTCTGGGCTTTTCAACAGAATACACATTCTTCTCCAGTGCACATGGAACTTCCTCCAGACTAAATCACATACTAGGTCACAAATCAATTCTCAACCAAAACCCAAAGACTGGGATTATTCCCTACATATATTCAGACCACAATGCTTTGAAACTTGAACTCAATCACAAGAGGAAATTTGGAAGGAACTCAAACACATGGAGTTTGTTAAAGAGCATCCTACTAATGAATGAATGGGTTAATCAGGAAATTAAAGAATTTAAAAAATTCACGGAAACTAATGAAAATGCAACTGTTCAAAATCTTTGGAACACAGCAAAGTCAGTCCTGAAGGAAATAAATTGCAATACAAGCCTCTCTCAAAAAATGAAAAAAAATCTCAAATACACAAGCTAACCTTACCCGTAAAGGAGCTAGAGAAAGAACAGCAAATAAAGCCTAAATCCAGCAGAAGAGAAACAATAAACATCAGAGCAGAAATCAATGAAGTAGAAACCAAAAGAACAGTAGAACAAATCAATGAAACTAAGAGCTGGTTCTTTGAAAGAATTAATAAGATTGATTAATCCCCAGGCCAGAATTATCAAAAAGAAAAGAGAAAGGACCCTTGGGGCACCTGGGTGATTCCATCATTAAGCACCTGCCTTTGGCTCAGTTTATGATCCCAGGGTCCTGGGATCGAGCCCCACATTGGGCTCCCTGCTCAGCAGTAAGTCTGCTTCTCCCTTTCCCATTTCCCCCTGCTTGTGTTCTCTCTCTCACTGTGTCTCCCTCTGTCAATAAAATAATAAAAAGGAGAGAGAGAGAGAGAAGGGATCCAAATTAATAAAATCATGAATGAAAGAAAAAAGATCATGACCAGCACCAAGGAAATAAAAACAATTTTAAGAGTATATTATAACAATATGCCAAAAAATAAGGCAATCTAGAAGGAATGAATGCATTCCTAGAAACTTATAAACTCCCAAAACTGAAACAGGAAGAAATAGTAAATCTGAATAGACCCATAACCAGCAAGGAAAGTGAAGCAATTATCAAAAACCTGCCAAAAAACAAGAGCTCAGTGCCAGATGGCTTCCCAGGGAGATTCTACCAAACATTTGAAGAAGAAATAATACCTATTCTAATGAAACTGTTTCAAAAAATAGAAATGGGAAGAAAACTTTCAAACTCTTTCTATGAGGCCAGCATTACCTTGATCCCAAAACAAGAGAACCCAGCAAAAAGGAGAATTACAGACCAATATCCTTGGTGAACATGGATGTCAAAATACTCACCAAGATACCAGCCAATAGGATCCAACAGTACATTAAAAGAATGATTCATCATGATCAAGTGGGATTTATTCCTGGGATACAAGAGTGGCTTGACATTACAAATCAAACATGAGAGGGGAAATTAATAAAAGAAAAGAACAAGATCCATATGATCCTCTCAATTGATGCAGAAAAAGCATATGACAAAATACAGCATCAGTTCTTGATTAAAACTCTCCAAAGAGTAGGGGTAGAGAGAACATACCTCAATATCATAAAAGCCATATATTAAAAGCCTACAGTGAATATCATTCTCAATGGGGAAAATCTAAGAGCTTTCCCCTAAGGCCAGGAACATGACAGGGATGTCCACTCTCACCGCTGTTGCTCAACATAGTACTATACTAGAAGTCCTAGCCTCAGCAATCAGACAATGAAAAGAAATAAATGGCATTCAAATTATCAAAGAAGAAACCAAACTCTCATCCTTCACAGATGATATGATGCTTTCTGCATTTCTATATACTAACAAGGAGACAGAAGAAAGAGAAATTAAGGAATTGATCCCATTTATAATTGCACCAAAAAACACAAGATACCTAGGAATAAACCTAACCAAAGGTGTAAAGGATCTGTACTCTAAAAATTACAGAGCACTTATGAAAAAAAACTGAGGAAGACACAAAGAGATGGAATAACATTCAATGCTCATGGATGGAAGAATAAATATTTTTAAAATGTTTATGCTACCGAGAGCAATCTACACATTCAATGCAATCCCTATCAAAATGCCATCAACATTTTTCAAAGAGCTGTAACAAATAATTCTAAAATTCATATGGAATCACAAAAGACCCCAAATAGCCAGAGGGATGTTGAAAAAGAAAGCCAATGCACATGGTATCACAATGCCTGACTTCAAACTATATTACAAAGCTGTGATCATCAAGACAGCATGGTAAGAACATACAAGCAGACACACAGATCAATGAATAGAATAGAGATCCTAGAAATGGACCCTCAACTCTATGCTCAACTCATCTTTCACAAAGCAGGAATGAATACCCAATGGAAAAAAGGCAGTCTCTCCAATTAATGGTGCTGGGAAAATTGGATAGCCACATGCAGAAGATTGAAACTCAACCATTCTCTTACATCACACACAAAGATAAACTCAAAATAGATGAAAGACCTAAATGTGAGAATCCATCAAAATCCCAGAGGAGAACATAGGCAGCAGACTCTTTGACCTCAGCTGCAATAACTTCTTTCAAGACATGTTTCCAAAGGCAAGGGAAACAAAAGCAAAAATGAACTACTCAGGGGGGGGGCGCCTGGGTGGCTCAGTGGGTTAAGGCCTCTGCCTTCAGCTCAGGTCATGATCTCAGGGTCCTGGGATCGAGCCCAGCATCGGGCTCTCTGCTCAGTGGGGAGCCTCCTTCCTCCTCTCTGTCTCTGCCTGCCTCTCTGCCTACTTGTGATCTCTCTCTCTGTCAAATAAATGAATAAAATCTTAAAAAAAAAATGAACTACTGGAACTCCATCAAGATACAAGCTTCTGTGCAAAGGAAAGAGTCAACAAAACTAAGAAAGCAACCTACAGAATGAGAGATGATATTTGCTAATGACATAATAGACAAAAGGCTAGTATCCAAGATCTATAAAGAACTTATCAAACTCAACACCCAAACATAAATAATCCAGTCAAGAAAGGGGCAGAAGACATGAACAGACATTTCTCCAAAGAAGACATACAGATGGCCAACAGACACATGAAAAAGGGCTCAACATCACTCAGCATCAGGGAAATACAAATCAAAACCACAATGAGATACCACCTTACACCAGTCAGAATAGCAAAAATTAACAAAGCAGGAAACAACGAATGCTGGCAAGGATGTGGAGAAAGAAGAACCCTCTTACACTGTTGGTGGGAATCCAAGCTTGTACAGCCACTCTGGAAAACAATATGGAGGTTCCTCAAGATGTTAAAAATAGAGATATTCTATGACTCAGCAATTGTACTATTAGGTATTTACCACAAAGATACAGATATAGTGAAATGAAGGAGCACCTGCACCCCAATGTTCATGGCAGCGATGTCCACAATAGCTAAACTGTGGAAGGAGCTGGAATGTCCTTTGACAGTTGAATGGCTAAAGAAGATGTGTTTTGTGTGTGTGTGTGTATAAGTGGAATATTAGCCATCCGAAATGATGAATACTTACCAATTACATCAACATGGATGGAACTGGAGGGTACTATGATAAGCAAAATAAATAAATGGGAGAAAGACAATTATCACATGGTTTCACTCATATGTGGAATATAAGAAACAGTGTAGAGAATCATAAGGGAAGAGAATAAAAACTGAATGGGAAGAAATGGGCAAACTGAATGGGAAGAAATCAGAGATGGAGACCAACCATGACTCTTAATTATCTAAAACAACCCAGGGCTACTGGATGTGAGTGGGGGGGAGGGATAACTGCATGATGTGTATTAAGGACTGCATAGGATGTGATGAGCTCTGAGAGTTATATGCAACTGGTGAGTTGCTGAACACTATATCTGAAACTGATGATGTACTAAGTGTTGGCTAATTGAATTTAAAAAAAAAGACTTTTAGCTTTTTTTTTTTTTTTTCCCCTCTACTCCTGTTTTCTCATGTTTTGGTAGTGAGTTTGAGTGAACCTTAAGTTTATGTCGTACCACAAAGGGAAAAAGTTTACCAATCTTTGCTCCTTACAATGAAGTCATCTCTCTACTTCAGAAAGCAGGTAAAAGCCAGCTGTGGGAAGTGTCCCAGTCAGTGTTTCAGGTAAACCTTTCATTTTATTTGCAAAATCCATGTGCACGTCACTTCCCCATGATTACAAAAGTGTTTTCTCCCAAGTTAGATACTCTGCTCAGACACACGGATCACCTTAAACTCATTCTCTTTGACTCTGCAAGCTTCCTGCATGCCTACACCCCCTCATTCCTGGTGTTCCCACAGTGCAGAAAAGAATCACCTCTATGTCTAATTTTCTATAGCCACACAGTAGCCAGACTCCTCCTTTTCCTTCTTCCCTGATGCCCAAGTCTTTCCATTGTGGATCAGTATGGGAGAGGAGACAGGAAAGATGCCCATTATCCTTTGGCAAAATGAAATCTGGTATTGCTCTAATCCAGAGACCTCTGATTCTAGTTCCTAAGAATACTCCTGATAGGAAAGCTCAAACTATCAGGGTTTTACCAGCTTCTTTGCAGAAAATAAACTTAGAAGATCACTATTCGTTTCATTGTGATAGAATTGCTTTCACACCCATTTGAATGTGTTTCCATCCCCTGAAGTTACATATTTCTCATGCACTATCAACTGATATTTACTGCTATGTGTGGACAAAAACAGGAGACCAGTCCCATCTGTTTTCATATTCTGCCAATTCAACAAGAATCATTGACATCTTTACATGCATTATGCACTTCAGCTGATACAGGAAGAGGTTTCCAGTTTATTGAGTTGGTTGGTGATGTAGGTTTGATCTTGAGGAAAATCCAAACAAAAGGCTATGCAACTATATAATAAAGCCCACCTGTGATGTTTGTTTTTAAGTTACAAATATTAATTATAATCTAAACTTTTTTTTAGCAGTGATTTGTAATGATCATAAACCTCACTATTTGTGGTGGATTTAGCTAATTGGTTACCAAGCCATGCCCTTTTCATCCCAGGCACACAACCAGGTGCCACATGTCCCAACCTTTATTGCAATAGCCTCGCCTTATGACTAAATTTTGTACTAAAGCAATGTATGTCATTTCTAGTCTAGCCCTAAAATACCTACTGTGAAATAATTCTCTTTTCTTTCATTTGCTGGTCAGATGCAGAAGATCCAGTCAAGGATTTTAAGGCTCTAGGGGAATCATGGAGCCACTAAAGGGTAGAAGTCTGGGTTCCTGAGCCAATTCTCAGGAGAAAATTGCCCAATCAGAAACACCTGCTTTGATTTATGCAAGTAAGAAATGAAAAACTGATACTTTGTGAAATAGAGTTAAGCTACATGGATTATATTCAGTAGCATCACTAAAAGGTATTCAAAGATTGAGACCCACTTGCTAATTAACCTCCAAATTACTCTGCTTTCTAAATTCCTGTTTCATTCATATACATATATATATATATATGTATATGAATATGTGTATTCAGGTTATCCCCTTGCTTTGTGGAACTATGTCAGCAAAACTACCTCTCACAGACCCCACACTATGAGTTGACCCACCATGACACAGCAAATCATATAATCATACTTGTAAAGTTTATGTTAAGAAAATGATAAATAGGTTCTGAGAGAGGAAAAATCATAGAAGTAAAATACATAGACTTTGTGGATAGACTAATACCACTTTTTATTTTTCTGTCAGCTTTACTTCATACTTGTGGGCTCTCAGCTATATTTTGAATAGTTATTATTACCACTTAAATGATTCTATAAAAAGTGAACTGTTACTGTTCCAAAATCTATGCCTGTTTTTCCTGTGTATTTATATATTCCTCCCATAATGTGTAATTATATATGAGACATTTCAAATAAACTACAATTACATCTTAACTACCACCTACCAAATATCAATGTTAAGAGATTATATCAAATTCAAAAACTATTCTTCAAATTATCTTTAATTCTACTCAAATTATCCTCGACTTAGTGGTAGACCACATTGACAAAGGTGCATTTATCTCATACAATATAAATGACTCTTAGAATTTATTTAGCCATCCGTCCTCCTACATTTTTAATTTTGGCAACAAAGATTTAACCAGCTCATTACATTTACAAAGTAAACATTTAATTAGTTTTCCAAACTGCAGTGCAATAATTTTGTACAAAATTTAATCTTTGAATTTCACTGATAAATATGAATATTTTACTACCAGTATAAAAATGCTTTGCTAAAATTGTACAAAGAAAAAGCTTGGCAGAGTGCCTGGGCAGCTCAGTCAGTGAAGCATCCGACTCTTGATCTCAGAGTCATGAGTTCAAGCCCCACACTGGGCTCCATACTGGGCTCCACACTGGGCCCCACACTGGGGCATGGAGCCTACTTTAAAAAAAAAAAAAAAAAAAAACTTGGAAATTTGGAAGTATATGACTCTTCTCCTTTAGATGGTATTTACTAGCCCTTACTTGAAAAGAACGTATTTTTTTTCTGAAAGTTATTGTTTATGCATGAGATTTTATGTATAAGACAGAAATGTACAATTTGTATTAGTTCATAGGATGGGGCAGTATATGCTCAACCTATTCTAATGCCAAAAGCAAATGTGCTGCCATCAACCATCACAGTGTTATTTTCTAGTTCTTAATTTGAGACAAAATTTTATTGAATAAAAGCTGTGTTGTCCTGTAGTTGGTAGTGTGCATTTTTTTAGAACCATCCTAAACATCTCTCTGAATGTGTGACACTCTGCTTTAAGAGGGGATGATATCAGGGGCGCTTAGTCATTAAGCATCTGCCTTTGGCTCAGGTTAGGATCCAAGTGTCCTGGCGTTGAGCCCTGAATCAGGTTCCTTGCTCAGTGAGCAGCCTACTTCTCCCTCTCCCTCTGCCTGCTACTTCCCCTCCTTATGCTTGCTTTCTCTGTGTCAAATAAACAAATAAAATCTTTAAAAACAAAAAAGAGGTGATGATATGGAAACTATGGAAGTAATTTCAAATAATAAACCAGTGTTAGGGGCCCAATGACATGATGTTTTGTGATATACTGTGCTCAGAAATCTAACACCACACGTTCTAAAAATAAATATGTATCAAACTTCTATGTATCATAGATACATATAAACATCAAAGATCAAGACACCTGGGTGGCTCAGTTGGTTAAACAGCTGCCTTCAGCTCAGGTCATGATCCCAGCATGCTGAGATCGAGTCCCACATCGCTTCTCCCTCTGTCTCTTCCTGCCATTCTGTTTACCTGTGCTTGCTCTCTCTCCCTCTCTCTCTGATAAATAAATAAAATCTTTTTTAAAAAAAATCAAAGATCACCATAAGTTCACATTAATAACCAATGGATAAGGATAATGTCCTCCTTTTTATGCATGAGAATGCCAAGCCATGTAATTAGAAATTTAAAAAAAGAAAAAGAAAATACAAGTTATAGTTTTCTACTTTAAAGCAGCTCTGTAAAGGTCTTTTAGTATCAGCGCATCTTTGGGTTAAGAAATCATCTAAAATTCTGGCTACCAAAATAAGCTATGGTATTATGAAGCTATAAAGCTTGGACTAATAAAATAAAAATGAAAAAAATATATATAACATGTTAGCAAAAAAGTAATTTGGACCAATGTGAAGCTTCCAGGGAGGAAAATCAGCTAACAAAAGAAGAGAGATTATGCATAACAGTAAATTCTTGTAATCGACTTTCTTAGATTCAGTGACTATATCGGAACAAATATAAATTTTTGCAGGGTAAGAGAAAATACTGGTTTTTTTCATGACACATTTCTGATAACCCAGCCTTAGAAAACACTAGGAAAACAAAAAGCCAATAAAACTAGTAAAATGTTGCCTTACTCCATGAACTGCAATCAATACTAGGAGCAATCTTACCGTTGGGAGCAGAAGCTAACAGTCCTACCCATAAACGCAACCAATCTCTTGGCAGAATCCCAGAATGAATCTAGGCCCTCTGGGTTCATTAAACCAGGAATGATGTAGACTCAGACATACTTCATAAACACACTCTTTGCCACATCTGGTTAGAGTTTAGACATAGATCAACCCACGTACCTAGAATAGGACACGTTCTTTCTAATGGGACCCAAATCTCCTGAACTTGTATCAATGTCATCCAAATTTGAAATTCCTCTATTTCAGGATAAAACATTCATTCACAAATGAGCTGTGCAATTCGATCGCCTTCTTTTACTTTAAAATTTCTTTGCCAAATTTAAATAGCACAACCTTAACACTTCCTCTATAGTCTCCATCCATGACACCAATTTCTACATCTGTGAAGTGTTTTGTAACCAACTCAGAATGTGGAGCTACTCTTCCATAACACCTAGAAGGATGAACATACCATTTCATGACCTTGGAAAATCAGGAAGCAGTATGAAGGCAAGACCACATAATCTGATGGTAGTGAACTAGAGATGGGTAGTTGTAAGAAAAAAAAAATGGAATGAGATGAGAAAAAGTATTCAAAATCAGAGATGGCCAAAAGGCTGGAACATAATGATAAAATTTTGGGGACCCCAAAAAGCTATTGGTGTTGAAAAGTCGTGGAGCAAGGGCATAAAAAAAGGAACAAAAACAAGCTTTATTTATATCATATTTTTACCTAGTCCCAGCAAGAAATTTAGTATAGCGTGTTTCCATGAGAGTTAGAGCTGAGATCTGAAATGTAGTTTTCATTTATTTATGCAACATGTATTTATTAATTATCTACTATGAAGCAGCTACTATTCCACATACTGAGAGTATAGCAATGAAAACAGTGTTTCTGCCATCTTGAAATTTATAATATAGTGAGGAAAGGCAGACAATAAAAAATATTCCATATAATTTGAAGTATCATGGTCTGTAAAAAAAATAATGCAAGGCAAGGGAGCACATGAGCTGAGAGTGCCTCTTTCAATAAGGTGCTCAGGGAAGACAGCTAATGAGGTGACATGCCAACAGACCTGAATGAAGTCAGAGAGCAAACCAGGAATCTATTTCCTGAAAGAACATTTCAGGCAGAAACACGCAACAAAGAGTGTGGTTGGCAGGTTCAATGAGAGGCAAGGAAGCTAGTGTGACTACAGCAGAGTGATTGAGTGAGAATGGTGAGAGCTGATTTTAGAGAAAAACCAAGGCCAGCTCACATAGGTTCTTATACTTGACGATAAGGACCTCTTCCCTGAATATTCTTTTATACTGATTGTTTCAACCATGTAAATGTATGGTTTAAAATATACAAGTAGAGATAGTAAAGAGCAGAATAGAAAATTTAGGAAAACAAATCAGTACTTTGAAGAATAATTTAACAAAATCTTCCAGAATTCAGGGATAATTCTTCAAGTAGAAAATTAGGGAATGAATGATTGACATGGAAATCTAGACCACTGCTAATACTAGAGACCCAACATAATAGAAAAAAAGTCAAACAAATGGAACAGAATAATAAAAGTCACAGTTAAAGAAAACTATCTTGCAGTGGGAAAGGGAGAAAGGAAAGCGAGTAAAAGTTAAGGAATTTTCCACTAGTGAAAAGATACTCACATCTAAGATTAGTGAATATTAGTGAATAGACACCTTTGCCAAAATGTAAGGACAAAGTAAGTTTGAAAAAACCTTACAGGCTTCTAAACAGAAAAACAAACATATACAATTAAACAGGCTGTCTCTTCCATTCAGTAGAAGCTATGTGATAACAACATCTATAGAGTCATGAGAAGAAAACCTGTTAGGACTAAATATTCAATCTTATTTCTGACAGGGAGGCAAAGCACATACAGCTAAACTGCCTGGTTCCATCAATAAACATACATAGATGTGGAGGGACTGGTTCCTTCTTTCCCAACAACATGAGGATAAATACATTTTATCATGAATCATTATCTTCCGTTATAGAAATTAAATCTCTTTATTGAACGCAAGGAGTTCCTATTTAAAGCCTCTCTCTCAGCTTAGACTTATACCAGATTCAGAAGTCTAATTAAATAGGAATTACAATTTTTATTAAAGGATGAAAAAGCTACCACCTCTCTTTGCCAAGGAAAATGTAGAATGGACAGATCCAAAAGGTTATTGTGGTTATCTCTGGATGATTCTCTTCCTGTAAATACTTGTTTGTATTTTTTTTTTGTATTTTAATAAGAACAATTTTCATGTTTATTTTGGAAATAAAGATACATGTTCATTGAAAAAAATTCAAACAAGGGCGCCTGGTTGGCTCAGTGTGTTAAAGCCGCTGCCTTCGGCTTAGGTCATGATCTCAGGGTCCTGGGATTGAGTCCTGCATCGGGCTCTCTGCTCAGCAGGGAGCCTGCTTCCTCCTCTCTCTCTCTCTGCCTGCCTCTCTACCTGCTTGTAAATAATAAATAAATAAATAATCTTAAAAAAAAAAATCAAACAATATAGGGAAGTTCACAGAAGATATAAAGAGTAGCGGAAATACCATGATTCTCAGATTTGCCATTTAACCATGATTGAATACCCTTCCAGATAATGCTCTATGAATTATGTAGCTATAAATATATATTTTTAAATATATATTTATACATGTGTGTAACTATAAATATATATTTTTAAATATATATTTATACATTATACATACATAAGTATAAATACATAAAATATAATAGATCTACATAAATATACATATACACACATACAATTTGTATAAATACTTTGTTATATAACCCATGCCTTTCACTCAACATTTTCCATGCCAATAAAACTAGACTTGCATCATCATTTAAAATTATTTCTAAGAAACTACGCTTTGTCTATTCTTGGGCATGCACTTTACATATAACTGCTATTATTTTTTAGATCTATCTGACTTTAGGATCTAAGCTCTTACCATTATGTCAAGGGTGGTTTTGTACACAAACACACACACACACATACACACACACACACAATGAGTTTCAGATGGACTGTAAATCTAAAATTTTATGATAAAGCAATAAGCTTTTAGAAGAAAACATGGGAGATTATTTTTCACAATTTTAGGTAGAAAAGATGTTAATAAGACAAAAATAGCACTAGCAAGAAAGGGAGTTATCAATAAATTGTGGTTACAATTGAGAATTTCTATTTATCTAAAGACATTAAAAGAGTAAAAAAGGGGGCACCTGGGTGGCTCAGTGGGTTAAAGCCTCTGCCTTTGGCTCAGGTCATGATCCCAGAGTCCTGGGATCAAGCCCCACATCGGGCTCTCTGCTCAGCAGGGAGCCTGCTTCCTCCTCTCTCTGCCTGCCTCTGCCTGCTTATGATCTCTGTCTGTCAAATAAATAAATAAAATCTTAAAAAAAAAAAAAGTAAAAAAGCCACAGACTGAGAGAAAATATTTGCAATCCAAATACCTAACAAAAGGCTAAATCCTACAATACATTAAAAAAAATTAAGTATTAAGAAAATGTCAGACAACTTAGTGAAAACATGGGGCAAAATACTGAAAACTTAGTTCATAAAAAATATCCAAATGGTCAATAAGCCTATAAAAAGATGATTCACTTTATTACTTCTCAGGAAAGTAGAAATTAGACCACAATTTTAATTAATTGTGGTTTACTTTGGTTACTTAATTTTAATTAACTACCATTATAGACCTACTAAAATGTTTGGAAAGAAAAAGACAATACCAAGTTGGTAAAGATGTGGAATAATTAGAACTTTAATACACTAATTAATATAATTAGTAGTTAGCATAATCACTTTGGAAAACTATTTTGCAATATCTAATAAACTGAACATATGCATACCTATGACCTAGTAAGTTTACTCCTTGGTTAGAGCCATGACAGATATGCGCTGAAAGAAACATTCACAGTAGCACAATTATTAATAGCCTAAAATAAGAAGCTATACAAATATACCTTAGAAGTAAAATACATAAATCACTGCATATTTGTTCATTGGAATAGAATAACAATAATGACCTATAATTGGATGAAATTATATGCATCATTTTATGTGTAAAATCTCCCCCCAAAATAATGCTTAATGCACAAAACAGAATGTGCCCTATGATTTGACCTAATGAAGTTTCAGAGCATGCCAACCTATTATATGGTGTTAGAAGTTGACGTAGTGAGTAACTGTATTCAAAGAATTAGGTTTTGACTAGAAAAGAAATGATAAGGCTTCTTTGGTTCTTGTGACAAGTAAATTCGGTGTGTGAAAATTTATCTAGCAGAACACCTATATTTTGTGTACTTTATGTATCTTATAGTTCAATAAAATGTTTACTTAATAAAAATATACTCCACCCTTTAGGCAATGGTCAGTAATTCAAAGTACTTCATGTAGTTGAAGCTTTATGAACATAGAGTTTGCATGATGTCAACTGCACTGTCTAGACAGTCAAACTGGACAGTGTGAAAGACATAAATGCCTTGGCATAGTTCCCCTATTTAGAACTTAACATCAACAGAATTACCACCTGAAAGTTAAAAATTCTAATATAGAGTGCTCGCATGACCCAGCATAATGGACACTCAGGACTCCAGGATGGCGTCCTCCGGACTGGACAAGGAGAAGCTTATGGCGTCAAACTAAGAAAGCTGCCAAGTTGGATGGTGATGTAGGATTTCACCCCTGAAGGCATGCCTGGAGCATTTCAAAGAGGTACTACTGGTATTACAAGTTTCACTGTGGAGGAAGGGGATGTCCTGGGATCTGTACGGTGCTTGGATTTTTATGTGCTTTTCAACTACTTTCATTGTGGTTTTTTTTGGGGGGGGGAGCAATGAGAGAGGGATGGGCAGAGGGAGAGAGAGAGAATATCCAGGCTCCATGCTTAGCACTTAGCTCAAAGCAGAGACGGGACTCCATCTCCAGATTGCAAGATCATGACCTGAGCCAAAACCAAGAGTCTGAGGCTTAACCAACTGAGCTGCTCAGGCACCCCTCAACTATTGTCACAGTTACAAGGAACTCAAACAGGAGCTTCTATGAAAGTACCACTGAGGAGGGCCCAGTGTGGAGGCACATTCTGCATTCTTGACCATGACCTTTGCCTGGCACCCTTGAATCCTTTCAAATCCTTATTGAGAATTAACATCCAATAAGGGATGACCAATAAGGGGAAAAAAATACTGGTAAAATATTTTGTATCGTTTTTTAAATTTTTTTTTTGTAGAAAGGTATATTCTGTTTCTTTTAATTACATTTTAAACACTACTTTTATAATTACTCTTCCACCTGTATTCATTTATCTAACTTTGTCATTGTGTCAGCCAACAAATTTTACTCCTTAGGTGAAAGTTCGAGTAAATAGAATTAATATATCAAGAGAAATAATGAAGCACATAATTCTTCTTTTTCCTTCTATTTATTCATACTACATTGTAATTTAATTCAATTCAGCAAGTACTACTGATTCAAGTACTACTGATTCTTATGTGATAACTACTGTTCTACATGCTGTGTGGATACAAAGGAAGCCTTGAGCAGAGTCCCCACATTTAAACAAAAGGGTGTAGAACGACTACTCTGTCCTTTGGGTTGAATGGATACATTACAGGACAGACTACCGAGAGCAAGGGAGCCGGAAGACATGGATGTCAGTCTTGCCTGTATCAATTATTGGCTTTGTCAGTTTGGGCAAGCCATTTTGCTCCTAAAAGTCTCAGTTCCCTTTTACATAAAACAGGACCATAACTATAGCTTCCTTTCAGTTTTGAAGTTTTTTGTTTCCTTGCTTGTTTTTTACGGGGAAGGGGAAAGAGGAAATCCAGTTATATAACATTATATAAATGCCAAAATTGAAATACACTTTATAAATGGCAGTACTAGTTGTAAAAACCACTGCCATGTGAGAAGAGTATTACATTAACTTGGTTAAAAGAGATCAAAAGCATGAACTAGATATAATGGTGGCAGGAAATGACATTGTTTAGTCCATTCTTTATCTCCATTATTCAGAAATAATGAAATTTATAATATATTACTTTGATATAATATAAAAATTACAGAAAGTTTATAAATAGTACAATAGACTCTCATATATTTTTTACTCAGACCCAACAGTGATTAATACTTTGCCAAATTTGCATTGTCTCTATTTCTCATTTATATCATATATTGCATATTTTTCATATATGCACACATACATAGATATACAAACATATAATTTTATGAAATATGCTCAGAAAATATCCATTAATTTCAATTTTTGTGAAAGTTTTTTCAACAATGTATAATGAATTTTGTCATATTCTGTTTTAGCATCTGTGGAGATTATCTTATGCTTTTACTTCCTATGCCTATTAATATGTTATATGATATTAATAGGTTTCCCAATATTAAACTAGCCCTTTGTTTTGGTCTACTCCGGCTTCTAGAACAAAATATCATAGATTAGGTGGCTGATGAACAACAAACATTTCTCACAGTTCTGGAGGCTAGAAACCCAAGATTAAGGCACCAACATGGTGATGTTCTGATGAAGTTTGCAGTTTGCAAACTGCTGATTTTTTGTATTCTTGAAGTTTTGAAGGAGGAGGTGGGTATCCTAAATGTTGTCGTTATTGTTGTTGTGTTTAATAAGGGTAATGATCACATTCACTAGGACTCCACCCTCATGACCTAATTATCACATCAAAGCCCCACCTCCAAATGCCATCACACTAGGCATGAGGTTTAAACATATGAAATTTGAGGGACACAAACATTCAGACCATAGCATCTTTCATCTTTGGACTGAAGTCATTTTTGCAATATGACTTTGGATTTTGTTTACTAGTATTTAATGTTTTTGCATCAATATATCAAATCTGATTCACTATTCCAGGAAATTATCAATTTCATTAAGTTTTTCAAATTTCTTTGTGTATAATTTTGTACAATAGTCTTTTCTAAATTTTTAAAATCTCTTTATACAGAAATTTTCAGTGGCTATTTTTCACTTATAATTTCTTATTTTATATATTTGTGCTTTTTTAGCTAAAAGCTATTCTAATTTAATTTTTCAAAAACTAGGATTTTTATTTATTACCTTTTTATTCTCTACCTCATATATTCCTATTTTTATCTTCATTATCTTCCTCCTTATTAATTCTTTTGGTTTACTTTGTTACTTTTCCTTCTAAATTTTCAAGTTGAGAATATAACTCTTATTTTCAATTTTATGTTTTTATTGCTCTAAGTGGTTAGAACAAGGTATTTTCTTATGATCCATGCTGAAAATATAGCCTATAAATCCATGTAGTATTTTTTATCATTATTTTTTTCTAAATTCTGTAATTTGAGTTTTTATTTCTTCTTTCATCCAAGGATAGAGAATTTTTGTTTAATTTTCAGTTAGGACCTTTCTTTGTTATTAATTTCTAGTTCCTGCATTTTGATCAGAGTATTTTATCATATTTCTACCATATGAACTTTCTAATTGCTTTTTTTGTGATCTGTGATCACATATATATCAGTTGTATATTTTTCTCTGCCAGAATATATAATACTGGTATATTGTTTTTCCCCTTGGTGTTACTTTGCTCATCTTAGTTTCAGTCTTAGCTCTACAATTAAATCAATTAAGTGCTCCCCATAAATTCTTTAGTTGGAGTTTCTCCTATCATCTCTTGAGGGATAAAGCTCTTTTACTAACAGATTACTCAGAAAGGGCTCCTGGATATAAAATCCTTGGTTTTATAGTTTTTTCCCTTGAGATTCTTCAACACACTGCCTTATTAATGTTGCCATACTTATATATTTCTAGAGACATCAGATTTTTTTTTTCCTTTCATTTATTCTTTGTGCATAGACCCCCTCTGGATATTTTCTTTATTCTTAAAATAATTTTACCAGGAGCTGTTTCAGAGTTGACCACTGCAGGTTGATTTTTCTAGTTATCAAGTAGGCCTTGTCAATACATATCCGGAAGTCTTTTTTTGTTTCCGTAAAGTTTTTTTTTTTTTTTTAAATTAAAGTTTTAAATGTAAGTTCTATTTCTTTGTTTTATTGTTCCTTTTTCAGGGATGTCAATTATACATATTAGAGGTTATTGCTTGCTAGTACTATTTCGTAATGACCTCTTACTCATCTGGGGAATCATACTAATGGCTTCTTGTATTTTCTCATTAACTCTTACCATAAACAAGCTATAATGCTAAGAACCCTCTTTTGATCATGTCAACAATGTGTACAACAGTGTTTGAAAGAGTAGGAGTTAAAAAAAAAAAAAAGAAAGAAAGAGTAGGAGTTCAAACAACTTTGAATAAATGAATCAGAATTCATCATTCAAGGACCAAAGGATATGTAAATCACAACAGAGACTGAATTATCTTCTGATGTAATCTTGGTGACAGAATATATGGGATAATTCAAAGATGAACGGAGTCATAAAATAGTAGAATTCCTTTGAAATGTGAGAATTTACCTTATTATCTTTATTATCTCATTAATTGTCTCCTTTTGGTTCATGTATTGCTCCTTTCAAGTTAAAGTACTTCACAAACAAATCACAAAAGCAGATAACAACAGCATCAATGCATATTGAAATTACATGATACTGAATGCTGCCACCAGAATATATTATCAATTTAATACACAGAAAACTTCTGTATGGCAAGTCAGCTTCCATTATTCTTGGAGCCAGACAATAAATAAAAATTTTGTAAAGCATGTTATTGCAGATGTTCCAAAATAAGAGAAAATCAATGTGTGAATACCTCTGAAATTATTTATTTATAAAAAGAGCTCTATCTGTGAATCCTTAATATCTTTTCATCACTCAGGAAAATAGTCAATAAAGTTGTATTACTCTTAGCGATACACTGATTTACTTTTATTTTATACTGAAAAATCCAACAAGTTTATCTGAAGCAGTACTAACTTAATAATGTGTTTATGTTTGCTATTGAGAACCTAAGCTAGTAAAATCAAATTTTGATTAAAAGGCCTTTCAACTTATGACATGTCCATTCCCTTGTGATGAATACACCCTATAGAGTTTTCAAAACTATGTTTTACTCATTTACAATGAGTTTTCGTCCTTTAGAAGGAAAAAAAATGAAATCCAAATAAATATCTCAACCTGATGCTTTATCTACCAGAAGTTAATTAGTAAATACATTAATTATAATATTTATTTTTGAGAATGAAAAAATTATTAATACTAAAATATCAATTTAAAAATAATTGGAAAACACTTGTAAGGCAGTTGATAACTCAGAGAGTTCCTCTGGTACAGAAAGATCTCTTTCAAATAGCTAAAAAAAAAAATAATAATAGCTTAGAAGAATGGGCAAAGGTCACGGATGGAAAAGGAAATACAAATGACTATATGGAAAAAGATGATCAATTTTATTCATCATTAGACAAGGACAATCCAATTTCAAGACTGATTGATAAAGATTAAGGATATTTCTCATACTGGTGTTGACAAGAGATGGTGTTTACAAGCACTATTAAATACCATTAACGGGAACCTTTAACAATATAAAGTTATTAAAAATTACTATCAACATTGGACTTACATCCCTTAGCCCACCGCTTCTTTCCCCCTCACTGTCACTCCTGCCATCATTTTTCATGATCTTAATAATGATTTAGATAAACTATTGAGTGCCCTGGATCTCAGCCTCTGAGCTCCACTTCTCTACTGGGCTTGTCCTCCCTATACCACAGCTATCCCTTTCCATGGCCTTCCCCTAGGTCATGTCATTACCAATAAGGACATTCCCTCCAAAATCTCAACTTCAAGCACTTTTCTCTTACAAAAGCATCCTACTCTGACTACTACCTCATCTTACTCCATCTTAAATCCATTGAGCTCCACATTTCCTCTACAGATGACCTCCTTCATAACTTTACTTTCTCCTTATCTAATTGAGAATTGATGGTTCATGATTATAATTTCTCTTTTACACACATTCTCAACTACTTGCCTCTCCTTGTCTTTGTCATACTCCACTGGCAAAGGCCTAACTGGCATAGACACAACTACTTACCTATGTTGTACCTTTATCAGAAATTTCTATACACTAATAACAAAGTAGCAGAAAGAGAATTTAAGAAAACAATACCATTTACAGTTGCACCAAAAAAGAAGAAAATACCTAAGAATACATTTAACCAAGGAGGTGAAAGACCTATACTCTCAAAAATACAAAACGCTGATGAACAAATTTGAAGACAACACAAACAAATGGAAAGATATACTGTGTGCATAGACTGGAATAATTAATATTATTAAAATGTCTATATTCCCCAAAGCAATTCACACCTTCAGTGCAATTCCTATTAAAACACCAATAGCATTTTTCACAGAACTACAACAAATAATACTAAAATTTTTAAGGAACAAAAAAACCCAAATAGCAAAAACAGTCTTGAGAATCAAGAATAGCAAAGCTGGGACGCCTGGGTGGCTCAGTTGGTTAAATGGCTGCCTTCGGCTCAGGTCATGATCCCAGCGTCCTGGGGTCGAGTCCCACATGGGCTCTTTGCTCAGCAGGGAGCCTGCTTCTCCCTCTGCCTCTGCCTGCCATTCTGTCTGCCTGTGCTCACTCTGTCCCCCTCTCTCTCTCTGATAAATAAATAAAATCTTTAAAAAGAAAAAGAATAGCAAAGCTGAAGGTATCACAATCCCAGATTTTAAGATATACTGCACAAAGCTGGATTAATCAAAACAGCATGATACCGGCACAAAAACAGACACAAAGATAAATGTAACAGAGTAGAGAGTTTGGAAATAAACCTGTTCTTAGATGGTCAATTAATCTATGGCAAAGGAAGAAGGAATATACAATCAGAAAAAGATAATCTCTTCAGTAAATGTGTTGGGACAAAATAATGAAACTAGACCTCTTTCTCATACCATACACAAAAATAAATCAAAGTAAAGACCTAAACGTAAATGAAAAATAAACTATTAGAACCATACCAAAATAAAAAGGTTTTGCATAGCAAAGGTAATGATCAACAAAACAAAAAGGCAACCTACTTAATGGGAGAACGTATTTGCAAATGATATACCTGGTAAGGGGTTACTATCCAAAATATATAAAGAAATAACACACACACACACACACACACACACACACAATCTCATTAAAAAGTGGACAGAGAACCTACGTAGACATTTTTGCTATGTCAGATGGCTGACAGACATATGAAAATATGCTCAACGTTACTAATCATCATGGAAATACAAATCGAAACCATAATGACATATCACCTACAGCAGTCAGAGATGACTAGTAGCAAAAAGATAAGTAGTAGTAACTGCTGGTAAGGATGCAGAGAAAAGGGAACCCTCATGCAATGTTGGTGAAAATGTAAATTGGAACAGTCACTGCAGAAAACAGTATGGAGGTTCCTTAAAACTTAAAAATGGAAATACCATACGATCCAATAATTCTACTATTGGGTATTAAAGTAAGGAAACAACAAAACTAAAAGGCAGCCTATGAAATAGAAGATATTTGCAAATGACATATTTGATAAAGGGTTACTATCCTAACTCTATAAAAAACCTTATCAACTGAACACCCTTAAAACCACAATGAGATACCACCTCACACCTGACAGAATGGCTAAATTAACAACGTATAAAACAAGAGATGTTGGTGAGGATGTGGAGAAAGGGTAACCCTATTTTACTGTTGGTGGGAATGCAAACTGGGCAGCCACTCTGGGAAAAGTATGGAGGTTTCTCAAAAAGTTAAAAATAGGGGGAGCCTGGGTGGCTCAGGTCGTGATCCCAGGGTCCTGGGATTGAGCCCCATGTGGGGCTCTCTGCTCCGCAGGGTGCCTGCTTCCTCCCCTCTCTCTGCCTGCCTCTCTGCCTACTTGTGATTTCTCTCTCTCTGTCAAATAAATAAAATCTTTTTTTTTTTTTTTTTTTTAAAGATTTTTATTTATTTGACAGAGAGAGATCACAAGTAGACAGAGAGGCAGGAGGCAGGCAGAGAGAGAGAGGAAGGGAAGCAGGCTCCCCGCCGAGCAGAGAGCCCGATGTGGGACTCGATCCCAGGACCCTGAGATCATGACCCGAGCCGAAGGCAGCGGCTTAATCCACTGAGCCACCCAGGCGCCCCTCAAATAAATAAAATCTTAAAAAAAAAAAAAAAGTTAAAAATAGGACTACTCTATAACCCAGCAATTGCACTACTAGGTATTTGCTCAAAGGATATCAAATATTGATTTTGAAAGGATATGTGCACCCTAGCTTTACAGCAGATTATCAACAATAGCCAAATTATGGAAAGAGCACAAATGTCCAACAACTAATAAATGGATAAAGATGTGAGATACACATACACATACAATGGAATATCACTTAACCATAAAAAAAGAATGAAATCTTGCCATTTGCAATGATGTGGATAGAGCTAGAAAGTATTATGCTAAGTGAAATAAGTCAGAGAAAGATAAATACCATATGACTTCACTCATATGTGGAATTTAAGGAAAAAAACTGATGGACACGGGGGGGGGGGGGAGAAAGAGGGGAGCTAACCATAAGGAACTCTTAATTATAGAGAACAAACTGAGCGTTGCTGGATGGAAGATGGAAGGGGGATGGGCTAAATGTGAGATGTGTATTAAGAAGAGCACTTACTGTGTTAAGCACTGGATACTATATGTAAGTGATGAATCACTAAATTCTACTTGTAAAACCAGTATCACACTATATATTAACTAACTAGAATTTTAATAAACATTTTTAAAAAGTAAATGAAAGCACTAATTTGAAAAAATATATGTATCCTTATATTGATTGCAGTATTATTTACACTAGCCACATTATGGAAGCAACCCAAGTGTCCATCAATAGATGGACAAGGAAAATGTGGTGTGTGCATACATATATATGCACACACACCCACACCCACCCACCCACACACACACAGAGGACCATCAGACAGCCATAAAAAAGGATATGACCATATCATTTGAGACAGCATTCATGAATATAAAGGGTACTGTGCTAAGTGAAATAAGTCAGAGAAAGACAAATGTCATATGATTTCATTTCTAAGTGGAATCTAAGCAGCAACAACAAATCAATAAACAACAACAACAAAAGTAGAATCAGACCTATAAATATCGAGAACAAACTAATGGCTGCCAGAGGGAAGAGGGTTAGGAATTTGGGCAAAAATGGGTAAAGGAGAGAGAGAGATCCAGGCTTCTAGTTATAGAATGAATAAGTCAAGGTAATAAAAGATACAACATAAGGAATATAGTCAAAGATATTTTAATAGTAATGTAATGAGACAGATGATAGCTATATTTGTGGTGAGCAGAACATAATGTATAAACTTATTGAATCACTATGTTGTACACCGGAAACTAATATAACATTCTGTGTTAACTATACTCAGGCAAAAAATATATACATATATATATACATATATACATAAACATGTATAAAATGAGAAAGATCTCATGTAGCAAGAGAGAGGCGGTTTGAGACCCGAGTACCTAGAAAGAACTCTATGGGGAAAATGATGTTGTCCTGGACTAGTGCAGCTAGTGGTGGGTGTTTGATGAAAGAGGGAAAGAAGATATTTACAGAGAGAGGTGACAAAGCTTTGACTATCCAAGGGTAGAGTAAGAGAGGTGGAGAACCTAGTCTGACCTGAGGCTATGACTTGTGGTATTGGGCTCAGAAGGATCTTGTCAAGTACAATAGGGAATGCAGGAAGAACAATAGTGGAAAAAGGATAAATTCTTATTGTGCTTTGGGGATTTTAAAGATATTCCTTACCAGCAGCCCCCTAAAGAGTCTAATTGTAACTCAGAGATATATAGATCAAGACAGCTGAAAAGACAGAGATTGTACCTAGATATCAAATCTGAGATTGTGTGCCTTTATGGCAAGGGCATAAATATTTACATACATTTTCTTGATCACTTTAGAGTTGAGAAGATTCTGATTATATGAAACCAGGAACTTAGAAATACGACTCCTTATGCTGACTAGAGAGGTCAATCACGTTAAACTTAACATTTTAACAATGTTTATGCTTATAACTGAACACAAACCCGTGGAAACCAAGGAACTGAAATTTCAAAATACAACTGCTTTGTAGATAGGACATTTTCTACTAGAAGAGAAGCAAAGGAATGAGTATCTTTTTACTGTCGTCCCCTTCCATTCATCTTTCAGTTTGAAGAACCATAAGCATTAAAAGACACACTTTGGGAAATCATTTGCATTTGTAAGGATTTAGTCACAAACTCTATATAGCTTAGAATTCAACTTTGAATTCACCTAGCTGCTGACTGGGTGATGTGACCTGAAAAACTGACCTGGGCTGAGCCTGTAACGTGGGCTTCCCGCCGCCCCCACCCCCCACCAGAAATGTCTATAGGCCTTCCTTAAGACTAAACCCCATGAAGTATTTTGTTTGTGATTGCTTAAAATTTAGTATATGGTATTTCAACTTATGGACACACCTCTGCTAACTAGATCAATTTACATAATTTTAGATAGTCAACAAATATAAGAAATGTAAGGACACAGGAGTACTTACTTGCATCATATATAGCCAAAAATGTAGCAGTGCTTTGAGCTGCCTATAAGTAGCTTAGTCAAAAACTATTTTTAATTTCATGCATTTCAAAAGTTCATTTTAAACATTAGCCTACAGAATGTGTCATACAAACTATACTAGACAGATGCTGGAGAATGGAACTCGGAGCCCTCAGCTGTGTTCTAGCCACCTGTGTGACCTTGAGCAATCACTTGATGTTCCTTGTGACTAGTGTTCCTGTTTGTAAGAGAGCAGAGTTGCACTGACTGACGTCCCTCTGTGGTGTCTTAAATTCCAACTGGTATGATTCTCTTCATAAAAGCTTCCCTATCACTCAACTTCCCTCTTGGCCTGACTTCTGGGACGATGGCCTAATTCTGAAGAAAGAGAACACATGAGAGCCCAGAAAAGAAACAAACTGTCTAGATTCAGGAAAGGGAAGGATTGTAATGTGAACAATCAGATCAATCATAGATAAGACTCAGACTTTATGATAGAAACACCAAATGTTTTGAAAATTACAAGTTTTTATAAATTTTGGACCATCTGTTGAGTTTCTTTGCAGCTTATGTAATAGATGCAACAACAATATTTAGATGCTTGCTGTTGAATATGTAAGCCGGGCTTGCCAGCTGGAAATTATTTCGTGACTAAAATACCATACACATAATCAAATAGCTAAAGAGGGACATACATTTGCTCCTTGGGAGCTTTCTGGGGACTTGCCAGCACAAAAAAAAAAAAAAAAAAAAAAAAAAGTAGCTGAGGCTAAGTGGTAACCAATGAGAGCAATTACCCAAGGGGGGGCTAATTTTACAATGGGAAGAAGCAGATTTGTTACCAGACATGACAAATTGGTGAATGTATATGCGCATAAAGCAAGTACTCCCGCTGCAGGCAGTCAACAGAGAAATGTAAATTTTAAATTTCAGAAGCTATCATCCACTTACAGGGTCAGTGATGGGATTTATAAACAGTATTTTGGAGGAAAATATTTTGCCATACATTTACTGGCTTAAAAGTTTTACATTACAACAGATCTTCCCATCCCTTTTCAGCCTGTTAACTCCTACTTGTTTTTGAGAATTCGGTGTGAAAATCACTTCCTTAGGGACCACGGTTCTGAATCACCTCATAAAATAAAGTGCCCTTCTCAGATGTTCTTATAGCACAATATACTTCTCCTTTAGAGAAGATATCACAGTTACTTTTAGTTAAAGAAGCATGAACATTTGACAAATACCTATCTTCTTGACAAGATTATGAGCTCCAGAAGGGCAGAGACTCTGTCTTTTCCATCCCAAATACCTAACACAGTGCCTGACATAGAAGAGATATTTAAATATTAGCTTATAAAGTGGTCAAGTAACTTTTTTTTTGTGGATCATGGAATGGATTTAAATACAAATGATAGATCAACTCACACCTTAAGAATATTTTTCAGTAGATTTTTTTTAAATGACCTTACAGAATGACTACTTGATACTCTCTGTATTATAGCTATGGAGATCAAATAGTCTGGGTCCTATGAGATTGTTCCAGTTCAAATATGTTGTTCTACATTGTATGAAAATACTCTCTTACTTGTCAGACCATGCGTCTTGTTATTTTGGCTAGAGGAAATAATCAACATAACTATAGGGTATTTTTCTGAATTCCACAAAATGCTAAGAAAGAAATTTGCATAAAGCCAACAGTCTTCAGCAAATACTTGCTCAGTTGCAATCAATTCATATTACAGAAGATTACAGCACATGTTTTAAGTAGATGTGTTTTACAGAATGTGAATCTTACAAGAATGGTGAAACAATCAAAATTCATTTCCTCAAACTTTCAAGTTTAAAATAAACAAAGCCAGATGGATGTGCATTTTAATATCATGGCATGTGCCTATGAGATGTGACATTGCATATTCGATGCTCTATTACACATTTGAAACAGACATGATGGAAAGAGGGGATAAGTTCTGAGACCACGATAAAGACAGAGGGAAAATATTCAATCCCTAGGTAGGACACAGTCTTGTGATTCAGAGAAGTTCGACTGGCAGAGGTGATTTCTCAGTATGAAGACATAACATCTGAGATTTCAGATTTTAAAATTTTAATTATCCCAGAAAATTCTCATATTGTAATCAGCTTTATACATTACTTTTCTTGAATATGTAATTCAGCAAAACCAAACATTCACCAACATAAATCCTCAAATCCAGTACTCTGATAGCAATAATTATTCTGAATGTTCCCCCTAGCAGTGAGTTAACAAATTATTTTGTTTGCAAGAGCAGTGGGAAAAAATAAAATGTTAATGTCACTGCTTTGGGGGTTATTATTTCCTGTCCAGGTTTTTTTCTAAGAGAATCTGCAACATGGTTCATGATCTCTGAAATTTCCCAGAGGAAGACAGTTCACAAAATAGGCAGAATCTGCCCAAGCCCACATACCAACTGTTCCCTTGGTAACATCAGTTTTTGAACATAGTTGCCAAATTCCAGACCTCTCAGAGGAATACATGAATGAAAGAACTCCATTACCCAGCAGGCTCATTCTGCTTCTTGAAATTTCCTGAGATAGTATGCAGTGCAGTTATCAGTATCTCTCGAGATCCCTCTTCCATGTAGTGGAGAAAAAATGGGATCCAAATTCCCATGCAAACAATCTTACTCAGTTAGTACAAAGGTTAAAAAGATAACACTCTTAAGAGTACATTTTAAAAGTGTTGAAACTTATAAATGAAATGCAGAATTCAATAGGAAAGAAGCATGCAAAGACTAATAATAATATAATTTTAATATCACTTCATACTTTACCACAAATGGTAGCTGATGCCAGTTGGATTTGGTTATCAAGTAGCAACCAAAACATATAAATTACCATAATTTGAAGAGTCTAAAATTAAATGGAATAATGTTTTCTCACCGTAAGTTAAGTGGAATAAGAATTGAGAAATTGTAACTTAAGAGGGTAAATAGGTAGTTTATTTTTCCTTGCTCACAAGACATGTGAGTATGGAATCTGAGACTTCCACTTATCAAGTATTTCAAAATACCATGAGAGACTGTTTTATGGTTAAAGATATGCCTGAAAATGAACTACACTCTGAAAAGTAAAGTGGTAGTCAATTATATGTTTGTTCATAAGTTCATACTCTCAAATTGCCTTATTATAATAAAGTATTTTAGTGACAAGTATACATCTCAGTATATCTTTTGGTTTTAACTATAAAAGATAAAATGCCATTAAAATTCAATTTTTACTATCTAAATCAAATCTCATAAATTTTATTTAGAACTTAATTAGTCTCCATTTTCTGATCCTTACTTTTAAAGTCACATGACATATTTCTCCTCAGGCAAATAGAAATAAATTAAAGGAATAGCAAAAAGTCAACACTGTCAGTACACTGACTTCAAAGTTTCAATATCAGTTTTCCATAAAGTATAATACTTGGTAGATGATAAAATCTGAAATTAATGAGCTTGGGTAAAATCCAACTCGGGGAAAAAACTAATGAATTACAAGTGAATAAATATTCATAAATAATACTAACAACTATTAGCAAAGGAATTTATACCTCTATGTAAATGAATTTAAGAAAAAATAATGGAAAAATTACTAGTGAGAGTTACTAAGTCTAATAATTACTGTATGGTTCCAAACTTACTTACATAGAACCACTGATTAAGGTGAATAAGAAATAAGTGTCATCATTTGAGACAAATAATGGAAAATGTGTTAAAATTATACACCACTGATTTTATTTTTTTTTTAAGGGGAAAGGTTGGAATACATAGGAAGTTTGTAAAAGAATAATGCTTTAGCAAAATACCCTCAGAGGCTTCCCTGTGCCTGTTTTCATCATCAGAATTGAAAATGTTTACCTAACACTCTTGTTTATAAATCACTTTTTTTAAAAATTTTATTTATTTATTTATTTATTTTTAATTTTTTATTTTTTATAAACATATATTTTTATCCCCAGGGGTACAGGTCTGTGAATCACCAGGTTTACACACTTCACAGCACTCACCAAAACACATACCCTCCCCAATGTCCATAATCCCACACCCTTCTCCCAAACCCCCTTCCCCCAGCAACCCTCAGTTTGTTTTGTGAGATTAAGAGTCACTTATGGTTTGTCTCCCTCCCAATCCCATCTTGTTTCATTTATTCTTCTCCTACCCACTTAAGCCCCCATGTTGCATCACCAATTCCTCATATCAGGAAGATCATATGATAGTTGTCTTTCTCTGCTTGACTTATTTCGCTAAGCATGGGGGCTTAAGTGGGTAGGAGAAGAATAAATGAAACAAGATG